>NC_051223.1:39597615-39655115 GCF_015220715.1 Pygocentrus nattereri
CCCTTGGTCCTCAGGTTGGCTTTAACTGGACAGCTCTTGCTGGGCTTCAGGATCAGACTGAAAATCTGTTTTCCTGTCCACAGACACATGGGCTAACAAACACAGGGGGGAAAACAAAAATACAGGTGTTATACACTGCGGCCCAAACGAGATGAAATCAGGACCATCATGATTATATGTAACTGCACTTTAGTCAAACCAGCTTCCCACTTCCCAACATTTCAAGGCAAACGGACCAACAGCAACAGACCTGAATTTAATGTATAACTAAATAATGACAACTATTCTAGACCTCTAAGGGTTAAACTCCAACAAGGCAAAAAACATATGGATTAAACTATAATAAGCTGATATATTACATGCATAAAATAATGAGTATTATAAGATTCAGCTGAACTGCAACAGAGAGATTTACATATAAGACAGAGGAGGAGAGCGAGAAAAAAAAACTAGGCAATGCCAAGAGAGAGAAACTAGAGTGAAAGAGAAATAAGGAGGAAAGAGGGGGAAAAAGAGAAAGAGAAAAAGACGCAAGACAAGGAAAAAGGAGAGTAAAGGAAAACAAAAAGAAGGAAAAAGTAAACAGAGAAGTACAATACAGGGGAAACGAGAGAGAGAGAGAGAGAGAGAGAGAGAGAGACACACACAGACACAGAGAGAGAGAGAGAGAGAGAGAGAGAGAGAGAGAGAGAGAGAGAGAGAGAGAGAGAGAGAGAGAGAGAGAGAGAGACAGACAGACAGACAGACAGACAGACAGACAGAGAGAGAGAGAGAGAGAGAGAGAGAGAGAGAGAGAGAGAGAGAGAGAGCGAGGGGGGTGAGAAAGAGAGCGAGAGAGCGAGAGAGAGCGCGAGAGAGAGAGCGCGAGAGAGAGAGCGAGGGGGGTGAGAAAGAGAGCGAGAGAGCGAGAGAGCGAGAGAGAGCGCGAGAGAGAGAGCGCGAGAGAGAGAGCGAGGGGGGTGAGAAAGGGAGAGAGCGAGAGAGAGAGCGAGAGCGAGAGAGCGAGAGAGCGAGAGAGAGAGAGAGCGAGAGAGAGAGCGAGAGAGAGAGCGAGAGAGAGAGCGAGAGAGAGAGCGAGAGAGAGAGGGGGGGGGGGGGGGAGTACCTTGATAATAGCTGGGTGAGGGAGACAGACTTTGACTTTCTCATCTTTGCCCACCAGAATGGAGGCGATGATCTGGCAGGCTTTGGCTCTGTCGAAGAACGTGTCCTTCAGAGTGAGCAGATACGCACCTGCAGAAAAGACAGAGAGAGAGCGCCACCTGCTGACTCACATCCCCCAACTCTAATTTTAAATATACCAGGGAGCAAAGCACGTAGAACAATATACACAGGACGTCTATCATGCACACGTTTGTGAGTCTGCAAACAATAAAAAAGGAAATAAAAAGACAGTGAAGTGATAAAATCCCCATCGGAGTAACAGCCGAGCTGAGAGCACCAGCTGAGCTACAGGGCATCATTATGACCGTGACACCGACACTGAAGACTTGTTTAACGCTTCGGTGTTAAATAAAGGAAAGACTTAAATCTTTACATCCAGCTACTTTAGTTAAACCGTCACTGGATCCCTGCCTGAAATGCAGGAGCCCCAAGAAGTGCTGACAATAATCACCACTAAACTTTAATTAACATAATTATAGAATGCCTAATAAATGATATTCAACAAGTGCAAGCACAAGGTGGGTGTTTCTAATAAAGTGGCCAGCGAGCGGAAGCACAAGGTGGGTGTTTCTAATAAAGTGGCCAGTGAGCGGAAGCACAAGGTAGGTGTTTCTAATAAAGTGGCCAGTGAGCGGAAGCACAAGGTAGGTGTTTCTAATAAAGTGGCCAGTGAGCGGAAGCACAAGGTAGGTGTTTCTAATAAAGTGGCCAGTGAGTAGAAGCACAAGGTAGGTGTTTCTAATAAAGTGGCCAGTGAGCGGAAGCACAAGGTGGGTGTTTCTAATAAAGTGGCCAGCGAGCGGAAGCACAAGGTGGGTGTTTCTAATAAAGTGGCCAGCGAGCGGAAGCACAAGGTGGGTGTTTCTAATAAAGTGGCCAGCGAGCGGAAGCACAAGGTGGGTGTTTCTAATAAAGTGGCCAGCGAGCGGAAGCACAAGGTGGGTGTTTCTAATAAAGTGACCAGCGAGCGGAAGCACAAGGTTGGTGTTTCTAATAAAGTGGCCAGCGAGCGGAAGCACAAGGTGGGTGTTTCTAATAAAGTGGCCAGCGAGCGGAAGCACAAGGTGGGTGTTTCTAATAAAGTGGCCAGCGAGCGGAAGCACAAGGTGGGTGTTTCTAATAAAGTGGCCAGCGAGCGGAAGCACAAGGTGGGTGTTTCTAATAAAGTGGCCAGCGAGCGGAAGCACAAGGTGGGTGTTTCTAATAAAGTGGCCAGCGAGCGGAAGCACAAAGGTGGGGGTTTCTAATAAAGTGGCCAGCGAATGGAAGCACAAGGTTGGTGTTTCTAATAAAGTGGCCAGCGAGCGGAAGCACAAGGTTGGTGTTTCTAATAAAGTGGCCAGCGAGCGGAAGCACAAGGTTGGTGTTTCTAATAAAGTGACCAGCGAGCGGAAGCACAAGGTTGGTGTTTCTAATAAAGTGGCCAGCGAGCGGAAGCACAAGGTTGGTGTTTCTAATAAAGTGGCCAGCGAGCGGAAGCACAAGGTTGGTGTTTCTAATAAAGTGGCCAGCGAGCGGAAGCACAAGGTGGGTGTTTCTAATAAAGTGGCCAGCGAGCGAAAGCACAAGGTGGGTGTTTCTAATAAAGTGGCCAGTGAGCGGAAGCACAAGGTGGGTGTTTCTAATAAAGTGGCCAGTGAGTGGAAGCACGAGGTGGGGGTTTCTAATAAAGTGGCCAGCGAGCGGAAGCACAAGGTGGGTGTTTCTAATAAAGTGGCCAGTGAGAGAGACGAGCTGGTCACACAGCCAAAACACACACATACCTGTGAGAAAATCCTGAATAGCAGCGATCAGAGGCTCTCCGTTCCTCGGGGTCACCAGGTTAGCCTTCGTCTGAGAGGGAGGCATGAAAACACTGGGTGTAAACCACAAGCTGAAACTACAGAACAGCAAACTCAAAGGTTTTCAAGGCTCTTCCGTCGTACAGCTGCAGTTCAGAACAAACACTGAGCCAACCGGAACATTCGCTCCACGTGCACTTCTCTCCTCATCTCTCTCACCCCCATGAGGACGAGCGCCTCAGCCTTGGCCTCCTCCGTCTGTGGCAGGTGAAGATTCATTTCATCTCCGTCGAAGTCAGCGTTATACGGCGTGCACACACACTCGTTAAAGCGGAACGTTCTGTGGGGCTTGACGCGAGCCTGGGGAGGATTAAAATCATCATTAACTCATTAAAATGGACTAAAACACTGGTTTTTGTGAAAGGAGCGTTTTGTGTATTTTATCACATTTTGTGCCATATCTGTTTTAATTAGGGCTGTTTACCAATTAAAACAATTAGCTGTAATTAGTCACATTATTTTGAACAGTCAATGATCATTTAGATTTAATTCAAAAAGCAGCGTATTGCGCCCGAGTTATACGAGTGGACAAAACAAGCTTCATTACAATGTATTTATTAGCTTCGGTAATTATATTTGTCACATGAATAGTGTGAAAATATGAGGACGTGACATTTAAATAAAAATAAAAAAAACCCTCTCTTTTTGGAAAAAGAATGAAAAATCATACTCCTACAGTCACAGGTATAAATTTGGGCACCCGTGGTGTTAGTTGTTAGCGAACGCCTCTACGGAGACACATTTCTGGACATTTTAATACACAATTACTGCTTATTTACTGAATTTAACGAGGAACTTCACCAAATATATTACAAAAATGCATAATTAAACGGTTAAGATTAGCGATTCTTAGATGCATCACGATGCGGACATGAACGATTCTGAATTGATTCACAAATGTCAAAAAAATCGATTTTCTAAATTTTAATATACAGCAATGTTAACGGGCAGAATATGGAAGTGGGCGAGCGCCGCGGCCGGGCGTGGCAGTGGGCAAGCGTGGCAGATAAGCGTTAAGATGGTGCAAAATGCTTAATTCTGGAGAAACTAAAGTCAGAACTGTTCCCAGTGGTGGTGATGGGAACCAGACGTCCCCCTTTAGAAGCTCCTCACAGAAAGTTACATGAAGTGGTTCTGAATTCACCGCCTGATGACTGAGACGCTGTATAGATTTGAGCCTAAAACGTACCTCAATTTATTCTAATCTGTTAATGGTGGAGGGATACATTAAGGGTGTTCTAAGGCAAAACAGTCCACAAAGAACGACAGAGTGCAGCTACACAGTAAGTGGAGCTGCTAAAACGGACAGCGAGCGTAGAAGCGAGGAGGTGGTCAGAACGTTCTGCCCAAACGTTCACGTACGACTGTACCTCCAGGCAGTGACGAGCAGCTGTAAGACATCATCAGTGTGTTCTCACTCACAATGTGTGCCATGATGCTGAGCTTGTGCAGTGAAGGTTGCCTGTTGAACAGCACAATGTCTCCGTCGATCATGTGCCTCTCCACCATGTCGCCCAGTTTCAGCTCCTGAGCCATCTTCTCTCGGTTACCGTACTTCAGAAACCTGTTAATAAGGAACATCCATGATCACAAATGTATAAAATTACGGAAAACAGCGACAAAAAAACGCCAGCTACGTAGCAACTCCAGGAAAACTTTCAGGGGGGCAGTCGTGGGCTGGAGGTCAGGGAACCAGCCTCGTGACCGGAAGGTCGCCGGTTCGATCCCCAGAGTCGACAGCACATGACTGAGGTGTCCTTGAGCAAGACGCCTAACTCCCAACTGCTCCCCGGGCGCTGAGGATTGGGCTGCCCACCGCTCCGGGCAAGTGTGCTCACTGCCCCCTAGTGTGTATGTGGAGTTTTAAATGGGTTAAATGCAGAGGTGAAATTTCCCCGTTGTGGGACTAATAAGGTTCTCTTAATTAATTAATTAATTCTTTAAATATCTAGAAATGTGATCAATGAGTGATACGCCAAAAAAAAAAAAAAAAAAAAAAAAAAGTAATGTCAAGATGTTTTCACGATATTTAGTTTTTCTGAAAACAAGTTGGACCAGACAAGAACTTTCAGTGCCACACAAAATTAGGCCACGTTCACATCACAGGCCTCGCTGCTCAAATCCGACCTCTCTGACTCGGCGGTTCAGCCTCGTTTAGGTCAGTGACTCAAATCGGTCATTAATGTGATGAACCGGCCTGAAATGACCCTCATGAGCTCCTCCTGCTCAGTAACGTCACGTGGGATAAAACACTCTTTATAAACTCAGTGTGAGGGGGTGGGGCTAAACCTCTGCATGCTGAATACGCATATACAGGGGGTTGTGGAAGTCTGGTTCCATTGACTTGCATTGAAAATTTTTTGGGGATGTTTTGGTTCAAATACAATTACAAAGTATTTACATGAGACAGATGCCATACGTCGTTATTTTCCGGAGACCCTGGGCTACTCCGATATACCACTGTTTGACATGTAAATGATAAAAAATTGATTTCTTTATGAATATGGTTCCTAGCACCATGTGGAATAGAAGATATCTTTTCAGAAATCATTTGTGTCTCTTTGATGACGAGTCATTCTATTGGTTATTACTATATATGCCGAGTCCTAAAACCCAAACACAGCAAGCCAGGCTTTGTTTTTAATTGGGTTAAACAAAATAAGCTAAAAACACACGCATGAGTTTGCCTCAGCAGCTGTGCACAGCTCTCACCTCTTCATCTGCATGTGCCTCTGCTGGATGAAGTTAGCTCCAGGATGAACATCTGGACCGTTCTTCACCAGCTTCCTCATCAGCTCGATGTTGGCTTTGTTCACCTTAAACGCCAGAACAGATCAGTGTGGATGGAGATGAAGCAAGAACTAGCGTTTTTCTAAAGGAGCCAAGAATGATTAAGCATATAAAGCACTGTGAAAAAGTGAGAGACCCCCCCGATAATTTTCTTAATATCCAGTCAAAACGTTCTAGTTGATCATTTCAGTGTCAGAAAACAGAAAATGAATGAAAGTCCTCAACAACTAAATCAGAGAGAAAAATGGACATAAAACAGACAGAGAGCTCCTCTAAATAAATCCTGGTCTCCTGAGTCTCTTTCATGGTAAGATCAAACGGTTTACATCACTGGTCATTCTCCAAGGTGAACCTGAGGTCAGAAGGCACGTTTGTCCATTACACAGTAGTTAGCTCTGCTGTTCCACTGAAGGTCACTCTGTATATGAACTGAGGGCCAGACTAATAACTTCAGCTGAGAACAAGAAAGGTTTCACCTTCATTAAATCACCTCTAATACACTACAGGAAGCGTAGGGGGCGATACGGCTTCTACTGTTTCATTTAAAAAGCTCTATAATGTTCATATGATCCACACAGTCGCTCTGACAGACTGTAATACACTACAGGAAGCGTAGGGGGCGATACGGCTTCTACTGTTTCATTTAAAAAGCTCTATAATGTTCATATGATCCACACAGTCGCTCTGACAGACTGTAATACACTACAGGAAGCGTAGGGGGCGATACGGCTTCTACTGTTTCATTTAAAAAGCTCTATAATGTTCATATGATCCACACAGTCGCTCTGACAGACTGTAATACACTACAGGAAGCATAGGGGGCGACAAGGCTTACCTTCTCTGGGTAGGTGAGGATTTTGGCCACATGAACGGGTACAGCCACCTCATCGATCCTCAGGTTTGGGTCAGGCGAGATGACCGTTCGTCCGGAGAAATCTACTCTCTTTCCGGACAGGTTACCACGGAAACGACCTGGGGAAAAAACCACAAAGGTTAGGTTACAAGTAAAGGGAACCTTCCTAGCATCATAAAGCGGTGTGCAGCCAGCACCATCTGGTGGGGTATAAACCTTCATCACTTGTTAGCCTCAGGATTGGCTTCACAGCTCCAGCGCTAAACGTAAAGAAGCAGACTTCAAACACCAAACATGGCTCGGCTGGTCAAGCACATTTGGGGTAAAGGTGGGGAGGCCAGGGGGGCTGACAGTGTGATTTAGTGTCAAATTATAACTTGTATAAAATCCACATTTTAATCACAGTCGACTGGATCTGCTCCTTCACCTTGTTTCCCCTTCAGCCTCTGTACGAAGCCTCGCGTCCACTTCTTGGGGGCCATGTTGAGGGGGATGCCGGACAGCTCGCTGTTGATGTAGAGGGCGCACTGCAGCTGGAGGAAATCCCAGTCCTCCATAATCATCTGAGTCTTAGCCCCGGACATACGGTGCTGAGAGAGGGAGAAAAGGCGATAAAGCAGCGATTACAGAACTGTGGAACCACAACACGGCACTGTTTGGGCTGTTTCCTGCACCAATACACCAAACCTGCATCCCAAAGAGCGCAATATAATCACCTGGGGAGATAAATCAGGTGTGGCGGAGCAGAAAGACACTGAATCGGGCCATGAACAGACTCCACACTGACCGAGAACCTTACTCAGGATCCTGCAGTGGCTCCAATAAGAGGCTCCACTGTTCCACACACGAGACTACAGTGTTATGCCATATTATAAGCCAAAACAGCTGCAGCACAAGAATATCGCTGCATTTTTTAATAGAGATGCAAGATTAACTGTTTTTATAAATCGCTTCTATGTCAAAATCGCAATTTAATTACAGCCTAAACACAAGACGATTCTTCAAGGATTCTTTAGTAAAAAAAAAAAAAAAAACTATAGAACCTTGAAACCTCTGCATGATTACTAAATGGTTCTTCAGATCCATGGAGAATGTGCTGTAGTGTGTGTGTGTGTGTGTGTGTGTGTGTGTGTGTGTTGTACAGGTACAAGTGGATCAGACACAGCAGTGCTGCTGGAGTTTTTAAACACTGTGTCCACTCACTGTCCACTCTATTAGACACTCCTACCTTGTCGGTCCACCTTGTAGATGTAAAGTCAGAGACGACAGCTCATCTGCTGCTGCACAGTTTGTGTTGGTCATCCTCTAGTCCTTCAGCAGGAGATGAGCTGTCGTCTCTGACTTTACATCTACAAGGTGGACCGACAAGGTAGGAGTGTCTAATAGAGTGGACAGTGAGTGGACACAGTGTCTGTAACTGTAGAACTACAGAGTGCAGCTATACAGTAAGAGGAGCTGATAAAGTGGACAGTGAGCGTAGAAACGAGGAGGTGGTCAGAATGTTCTGCCTGATCAGTGTTCTCCATCCCTGGTGCTGGAGAACCCAATACTCTGCAAATTTTATGGTTTTCTCTGCTCCAAACACACCTGATCCAACGAACCAGCTCATTAACAGCCCCTTGCTGAGCTGAAGTGGGTCTATTAGAGCAGGAAAACACTAATGGTGGTCCTGCAGGATGAGGAACCTGGGAGCCCAACCTATAAAACTCGCATAGCATAAAAAGCCTGAGCTCTGCTGGCTTTGCCTTTTTAATGACGTCGTTGAGGAAGATGATCTCCGTGAGCTTCATGGTGAGGTCGTCTTCATTGGTGCCTGATTTGAGGTCGCTGACCACAGAGGGGCGGATGCAGAGGGGCGGGACGAGGAGGCGGGTCAGAATGAGGTCAGCAGGTTTACCTGCCTCAGGGTTCATCAGGAGCAGAGGAACATCCTCGTTAGGAATCCTCCGGAAAAGATTCAGAACCACCAGTGGGTTCAGGTTCTCCTATAGGAAAGAGAGAGAGAAAAAAAACGAGTAAAATTTATTAACGTAATCACAGATACTTTTAACGCACTTACCCTCTTTCTTTTGGTCACTACCCACAGTACATGACTACAGGTAAGGGTGGGGGATGTAATAATCCAAGTAATTTCTATTTTTAATTTTAAAATGTTCTTTTACGATGATTCTGGCATTTTTTAATGTAGTTGAAAATTCTAATTCAAAAATGCATTTGTGGGTGGAGCATGGACTGGTCAAGTCCAGGTGAGCCCAGGTAAAGGCAGGAAAACCCAGGTAGGTTCAAAAAAGCTCAGGTAAGCAGAGTCAAACCAAAGTGAGCTCAGGGGAACCCAGGTCAGCACAGGTATCTGGTGGATTCAAGTAAACCCAGGTAAAAATAAATAAATAAAAATAAAAAGGTAAACCAAAGTGAGCTCAGGGGAACGGATGTAGGCTAAAGTTAACCCAGGCGAACTTCAGATCGACCCACAGACACACTCAGACAAGCTCGGAGCTGCTCACCTGTGCTCTGCTCAGCAGAGACTCCACCTCCTTGTTGTGCTCGACGGCGATGTCGAAGGACTGCAGGAATTCGGAGACGATGGGGTCCACAACCTTTTTAGTGGTTTTATACTTTTCATGGATGATCTTCAGCAAGCCGCACTTCTTTACCGGACCTGCCGGAGATACGAGGGTCAGAAGATCTACGTTTAAACGTAAACTAGGAAAAAGAAACACCTGTAAAGGTTTAACGATCACGACTCAGATCCATGATCGCCAGACACTGAGGTTTATTATTATATTGAAACTCTTCGGTCTGAAGGCGGTTAACACACCTGAAAGGTCTGACTGCTGAACAACGCTGACATCACAACAACGGGAGAAAGTGGGCGTGGCCTGTGGCTTTACTCTCAAGCTAGCACTGTCGCTAAAACCACCACACGGGTCAGGCGGAACATTCTGACCACCTCCTTGTTTCTACGCTGACTGTCCACTTTATCAGCTCCACTGACCGTATAGCTGGACTCTGTAGTTCTACAGTTACAGACTGTAGTCCATCTGTTTCTCTGATACTCTGTTACCCTGTTCTTCAGTAGTCAGGACCCCCATGGACCCTCACAGAGCAGGTAATATTTGGATGGTGGGTCATTCTCAGCACTGCAGTAACACTGACCTGGTGGTGGTGTGTTAGTGTGTGTTGTGCTGGTCTGAGTGGATCAGACACAGCAGTGCTGCTGGAGTTTTAACACCTCAGTGTCGCTGCTGGACTGAGAACAGTCCACCAACCAAAAATATCCAGCCAGCAGCGTCCTGTGGGCAGCGTCCTGTGGGCAGCGTCCTGTGGGCAGCGTCCTGTGGGCAGCGTCCTGTGACCACTGATGAAGGACTAGAGGATGACCAACACAAACTGTGCAGCAGCAGATGAGCTGTCGTCTCTGACTTTACATCTACAAGGTGGACCGACGAGGTAGGAGTGTCTAATAGAGTGGACAGTGAGTGGACGCAGGGTTTAAAATCTCCAGCAGCACAAAGTATCAGAGAAACAGATGGACTACAGTCTGTAACTGTAGAACTACAGAGTGCAGCTATACAGTAAGTGGAGCTGATAAAGTGGACAGTGAGCGTAGAAACGAGGAGGTGGTCAGAACATTCCGCCTGATCTGTGTGGACATACAATAATGAGAAAGACTTAAGCAGCCACAGAAAATAAAAAAATAAAATGTATCTTTGCCAGTAAAAACTATTTGTAACATCAAGATGCCAGAGGAATGTGTTTTCTGTGAAGTTGTGAACGAGCAGATCAGAGAACGTACCGTTGAAGGCGCTGCAGTATAAGCAGACGGTTCTCTTCCTGCACTTGTCAGAGATTTTCTTCTTGAGGCCGCGCTTCTGCAGGTAGGCGAGTCCAGGTCGGCGCAGATAATCCAGAAACTGCTGCCGCTCCTCCTTACTCAGCATAATCCGAGAACACGTCTTACAGACCATCTACAGCAGAGACACAGAAAACATTCATTCAACTCCAATATAAACCCAAAAAACCAGCGTTAAGGGTATGAATGTATAGAAAACTATACTGGCGGGGTGTGTAAGTATATTTACATACCCAACCAGACACTTCATAGAGTCCATCTCCTCGTTTCTACGCTCACTGTCCACTTTATCAGCTCCACTGACCGTATAGCTGCACTCTGTAGTTCTACAGTTACAGACTGTAGTCCATCTGTTTCTCTGATACTCTGTTACCCTGTTCTTCAGTGGTCAGGACCCCCATGGACCCTCACAGAGCAGGTACTGTTTGGGTGGTGGGTCATTCTCAGCACTGCAGTAACACTGACGTGGTGGTGGTGTGTTAGTGTGTGTTGTGCTGGTACGAGTGGATCAGACACAGCAGCGCTGCTGGAGTTTTTAAACGCTGTGTCCACTCACTGTCCACTCCATTAGACACTGCTACCTTGTTGGCCCATCTTGTCATCCTCTAGTCCTTCATCAGTGCCCACAGGACGGCGCCCACAGGACGCTGTTGGCTGGATATTGTTGGTTGGTGGACTGTTCCCAGTCCAGCAGCGACACTGAGGTGTTTAAAACTCCAGCAGCACTGCTGTGTCTGATCCACTCAGACCAGCACAACACACACTAACACACCACCACCACGTCAGTGTTACTGCATTGCTGAGAATGACCCACCACCCAAATAGTACCTGCTCTGTGAGGGTCCATGGGGGTCCTGACCACTGAAGAACAGGGTAACAGAGTATCAGAGGAACAGATGGACTACAGTCTGTTGGGCTATAAATGAGTAGAATCTATATAAACTGGCTTTTCCCAGGAGATGAATCGTTTCCGGAGCTGCCGTGGTGTTTTTGGTGCTGCCTAAACTCACCTGCAGGATGCCAATGGTGGCTTTGAAGTAGCCGATATGGAAGCAGGGCAGCTCCAGGTCCAGGTAACCATAGTGACCGAGACAGTCGGCCAAGTTCTTCCCGCAGGTCTCACAGGGCCGGTCCTTCTCGCTGGTGCCCTGACAGAGAAGAAGAGAGAGAAAAACAAACAAATATAAACCAAAGACCTCAAATTTATTTGTTAAACATTTTACTTCAAGTAAAGCGAAGTAAAGTAAGCCAAACGAGTTGCAGTACGAGGCTCAGTTAAGGCCAGTAAGGTTGCCCTATATACTGTATGTCTGGTAAGGTGAGGCTCGGGTAAGCCAGGTGAGGCGCCCCGCGAGGCTCGGTGAGCCAGGTGAGGTCAGTTAAGAGGCTCGGTGAGCCAGGTGAGGTCAGTTAAGAGGCTCGGGTGAGCCACATGAAGTGCTTAACGAGGCACAGGCAAACTCGGTGAGGTGTTTTAAGCATACCATGCGGTGGTCCAGCACTCCGTAGGCCAGAGGTGTGTGGCTGGTGTCCTGGCTGTACAGGTTCTTACTGACCACCTGGATATGAGCCTGCTGACGCATCTGCTCTGCCGATTTCATACCGAAACAGATGTGGCTTCTGAAGAGACACGAAACAGAGAAAATGTTGGCATAGACATATGACACACACACACGTACACACACACGTACACACACACGTACACACACGTACACACACACGTATATATAACAAGCCGTTTTCAAAAAAGTTGTTACACTTTGCAAAATGTTAATAAAAACAGAAATTATTAGAATAATACAAACAGCAATTATGTAATATAAATAACTTAAACCCTGTATTTAACTGAAAACAGCACAAAGAAAACATCTGTTAAAAATTTGAATTTTTATTGCTTTTGAAAAATAAATGATTTTTTTCATTCATTTGATTATAGCAACGCATTTCAAAACAGTTGTAAAAATTCAAGAATAACAAAGATCATCATCATCTACAGTAACACACTGAGAGGAATCTGGAGAAATCTCTGTCTGTGAGGGACGAGGCTGAACACCAGTATCTGCTGGCCGTGATCTTTGGGCCCTCAGGCAGCACTGCATTAAAAACAGACATGATTCTGTAGTGGAAATCACTGCATGGGCTCAGAAACACTTCTGAAAACCACCGTCTGTGAACACAGTTCATCACTGCATCCACAAACGCTGTTAAACTCTAAAACACAAAGAAGAACCCAAATATAAACAGGATCCAGAAACGCTGCCACCTTCTCTGGGCCCGAGCTCATTTACAATGGACTGAGGGGAGGTGGAAAAGTGTCCGGCGGTCCGATAAAAACAAAAAATAGGCAATTCTTTTTGGAAATCATGGACAGTGCGTCCTCTGGCTGAAAGACTTACAAATGTCTTGGTAACATTTTTAATTAAATATACTGGTTATTTTAACTGTATATCTTTGTGTTGTTATTATTTACAGTTTGCACAGCATTCCAGCTTTTTTTTAAATGGGGTTGTGTGTGTGTATATAAAAAAAATGGACCCTCACAGAGCAGGTACTATTTGGGTGGTGGGTCATTCTCAGCACTGCAGTAACACTGACGTGGTGGTGGTGTGTTAATGTGTGTTGCGCTGGTACGAGTGGATCAGACACAGCAGTGCTGCTGGAGTTTTTAAACACTGTGTCCACTCACTGTCCACTCTATTAGACACTCCTACCTTGTTGGATGTTTTTGGTTGGCGGATTGACCCACTCGTGTATATATAACACCACTAAGAGTGATCACCACGCCAGCGAAACTCTGATTATAGTTAATCAAACTTAATGCTTTCAGGTCATTTGTCACCAGTGGGTTCTTCATCTTAGAGGCCTAAATAAACAACTAACACTGGTTTATCCAGCGTGACTGTAATATCTCACTTTAAAGATGATGGCCTGATAACCTGCTGTGTCTTTGGTCTTCATGTGGCCACACAAACACGATCACCACACCCCAAGGATCCAAAGCAAAGGGCCTGCAGTTACAGACCGTGGCCGCTGCACCGCGACTCCACAAGCCTTTTACCTTTGGTCAGAACGCCACTATTCCACAGTAGAGCCGCAACAATTAATCGATTAGTTGTCGACTACGTTATTAATCGCCAATTATTTTGGTAACCGATTAATCAGTTTGAGTATTTTTTTATTTATTTATTTTTAAAAAGGTAAAAATTCTCAGATTTCTGTTTCTTAAATCTGAATACTTTCTGGTTTCGTTACCCCTCTGTGACACCAAACTGAGTATCTTTTATGGTGTGGACAAGAAAAGTCATGAGGATGTCATCTCGGGCTTGGGAAAACCCTGATCGACATTTTTTCATCATTTTATAGAATAAACTTCAGAGCTCTGCTGGTGACACCCTGTAGAAATAAACATAATGCGTGCTCACCTTATTAACATGTGGGAACGAGATCCCAATGCGTTGCCACGACTTACTAAGGCGTGGGAACGAGATTGTGGCTTACTAAGTCATAGCCACGCATTAGGATCTCGTTCCCACGCGTTAATATTTGTATACGTATGTGTATATAATAACCTACAATCATATTACTGCATATCTCACTTTATGTATGTGTTATGTATATATGTATATTATATACTATATATTCAATATGTACATTCCTGTATATAAACTTAATACACAGATATATAGATACATATAACACGGCATAGATAACACTATATTTTATATTACATATTTCACATTTCACTTGTACACACATGTATATAACAGTTATATTTATGCACTGGTCACTGTTACCACCGCACTTTATGTAAATAATGTTATATATTGCACTTCTGGTTAGATGCTAACTACATTTCATTGGCCCTGTACTTGTACTCTGCACAATGACAATAAAGTTGAATCTAATCTAATCTAATCTAATAAGGCATGGCCGCAGCGTAACTATCTCGTTCCCACGCCTTATTTAGTCGTGGCCAAGCATTTTTTTATTATTATTATTATTATTATTTCTAGAGGATGTCATCAGCGCGGCTCCGTACTAAACACCTAATCGATTAATCGAGAAAATAATCGGATTAATCGACAACGAAAATAATCGGCAGCCGCAGCCCGCAGAGTGTGTGGACAGCAGAGGCTGAGCTGCAGCACCATGTGTCGTCACTTATGGCCCATAAGAGCAACAGTGAAGATCTAAAAAGCTCTAAAAAGCGCTGAAAAGCTGTGACACTGAAGAAACTGAAGGAGGCAAAGACCTTTTCACGCTGAATCAGGGAAACAAACCAGACTACATGACCTACTGGCAGCGAGTTACTACACAAAAACTACTCATTAGTCAAGCAAACACACGCAGCTTCTCAGCTATATATGCATATTCATGCGTGTCAATACATTCAAAACATCACGCTATAACTAGTAAAGACGCACAGAGAGAAAGACCATAACGCGTTTATCCCCCAGCGCGTCTGCATCATTGATAACGAAGCTGAACTTGGCGTCTTACTTTAATTTTCCGTTCCACCTTAAATTTTACAACTGTTGCAATGGGGCGCCTGTGCAGGATCCAGACCCTAACCAATGCAGGTTTTAAGGTGGAACGGAAAATTCCAGTGAGCGGTTTTTGCTGCTTCTCTCGTCAATAAACACTGAATATCTTACATCTTTTTAGCCACATCCGTCTCCCTGAACTGCTCCTTCACCATCCTGGCGGATTTACAGGCTCCAACTCAGAAAACAAAACCCTCTAAATGTGAGGAATACGAGAAAACATGAGGAAAGAGCCTCACGCCGACTCCATGCACACGGGTATAGAGCTACTCTTCAAAATAAAAGCTTCCACAGGCGAGTGCAAAGAGGAAGGACAGAGAACGCGGTATTACGATAAACGTGCGCAGACGCATTATTTACGTAATCATTAAAGTAATGTAGTAGTAAAATTATAATTGCTTTAACAGTATAATTGCTTGAGTGTGTTTTAACGAAAGGGATTGTATTGAGAAAGAATTTTAGTTTCGGTTCTGTTAGTTTTGATCTGCTTTAATAAGTTTATTTAAACGTCACTGTTATCGTTAAAAAAAGTAAATGACATCTGTAATTTACGATTATTTATTTTTTTAATCACTGTTTTTTCATTATTTATTAAATTCTCTCAAACGGCTTTTATTATAGCGCTGGGTTAGAAAAATCACCCAGCAGCGTTCGGCGGCGTGTTTCAAAATAAGAGCTCAGTGGAAAAGCGCTTTGTTTTGTTAAGCGGACGTGTCACAGCAGAACTAACACTGTTTATTTAATCCAGCGGGTCTTAATTACACTACAGTTTAAATACGACATCGCGAAGATTTTTAAAAGTGAGTTACAGGAACGTAGTTTGCTGTTTTTCATCTTCTAAAAGTGTAATATGCAGTTTAACCGCCAGATGGAGATGTTTAGCCACTAATTTACAGATGCAGCGCCATCTGTTATTATTAAAGATTTTAAATTGTCTTTTTTTCTGAAATATAATTTGTGTGCATCACAGTATTGTCAGAAAAACCTCATCAGCACATCATTGATTGCTTTCTATCAAAAAATAAATAAATAAAAAGCAGACATTGCAATTTCTTTTATTGGTATTTTTGTTTGTTTGTTTATTTACACTGAAAACTGTAGTTGTTTATCGTTTGTCTGAGATATATATATATATATATATATATATATATATATATATATATATATATATATATATATATATATATAAATATTATACACACACACATACATATATACACTGCTCAAAGAAATAAAGGGACCACTTAAACAACACAATATAACTCCAAGTAAATCAAACTTCTGTGAAATCAAACTGTCCACTTAGGAAGCAACACTGACAATCAATTTCACAGCTGTTGTGCAAATGGAACAGACAACAGGTGGAAATTACTGGCGATTAGCAAGACACACTCAATAAAGGAGTGGTACTGCAGGTGGGACCACAGACCACTTCTCAGTACCTTTCTGCTTTCTGGCTGATGTTTTGGTCACTTCTGAATGTTGGTGGTCTTTCACACTCGTGGTAGCAGGAGACGGACTCTACAACCCACACAAGTGGCTCAGGTAGTGCAGCTCATCCAGGACGGCACATCAATGCGAGCTGTGGCAAGAAGGTTTGCTGTGTCTGTCAGCGTAGCGTCCAGAGGCTGGAGGTGCTACCAGGAGACAGGCCAGTACACCAGGAGACGTGGAGGAGGCCGTAGGAGGGCGACAATCCCAGCAGCAGGACCGCTACCTCCACCTTTGTGCAAGGAGGAACAGGAGGAGCTGCCAGAGCCCTGCAGAATGACCTCCAGCAGGCCACGAATGTGCATGTGTCTGCACAAACGGTTAGAAACCGACTCCATGAGGATGGTATGAGGGCCCGACATCCACAGATGGGGGTTGTGCTCACAGCCCAACACCGTGCAGGACGCTTGGCATTTGCCAGAGAACACCAGGATTGGCGAATTCACCACTGGCGCCCTGTGATCTTCACAGATGAAAGCAGGTTCACACTGAGCACATGTGACAGACGTGACAGAGTCTGGAGACGCCGTGGAGAGCGATCTGCTGCCTGCAACATCCTTCAGCATGACCGGTTTGGCAGTGGGTCAGTAATGGTGTGGGGTGGCATTTCTTTGGAGGGCCACTCAGCCCTCCATGTGCTCGCCAGAGGTAGCCTGACTGCCATTAGGTACCGAGATGAGATCCTCAGACCCCCTGTGAGACCATATGCTGGTGCGGTTGGCCCTGGGTTCCTCCTAATGCAGGACAATGCTGGACCTCATGTGGCTGGAGTGTGTCAGCAGTTCCTGCAAGATGAAGGCATTGAAGCTATGGACCGGCCCGCCCGTTCCCCAGACCTGAATCCGATTGAGCACATCTGGGACATCATGTCTCGCTCCATCCACCAACGTCACGTTGTACCACAGACTGTCCAGGAGTTGGTGGATGCTTTAGTCCAGGTCTGGAGATCCCTCAGGAGACCATCCACCACCTCATCAGGAGCTGCCCAGGCGTTGTAGGGAGGTCATACAGGCACGTGGAGGCCACACACAACACTGAGCCTCATTTTGACTTGTTTTAAGGACATCACATCAAAGTTGGATCAGACTGTCGTGTGTTTTTCCACTTTAATTGTGTGTGAGACTCCAAATCCAGGCCTCCACTGGTTAATAAAATTGATTTCCATTGATTTTTGTGTGATTTTGTTGTCAGCACATTCAACTTTGTACAGAACAAAGTCTTCAATGAGAATATTTCATTCATTCAGATCTAGGATGAGTTATTACAGTGTTCCCTTTATTGTTTGTGTGTGTGTGTGTGTGTGTGTGTGTGTGTGTGTGTGTGTGTGTGTGTGTGTGTGTGTGTGTATATATATATATATATATATCCCCCTGCGATGGACTGGCGACCTGTCCAGGGTGTATCCTGCCTTCCGCCCGAAGACTGCTGGGATAGGCTCCGGCACCCCCCACGACCCTGACGGAGAAGCGGCTTAGATAATGGATGGATGTGTGTATATATATATATATATATATATATAATCACACACAGGTAGGGCTATAATGGCCCCTAGCTGCTCAGAAACGGCCATGCATACAACCGAGACAGCCGTTTTAATTGTGCAGTAAATTATTAACGCAGATGTTCATCAAACCCATTAAAGAGAAGCCTGCATCTGTCATAACACACACTGTATGTAATAGAAATATTCCCGCTCAGTTACTTTCAGCACTACTGAACACTTGTTTGAGGTTTCTGACTGGAAGCAGGACACGTACGTGACAGAGCTCAAGAAACTAAAGACAAACATGAAAAGTTTATATTTAAAAAAAAAAAAAAAAAAAAATCAATCCTTTTATGCTGTGTGTCCAGTGGGGCTTTAGCAATCAGTCCCCGTTTATAGATATCAGCGAGTCACACAGAGTCAGAAACCAGAGTCAAGATCAGAGGCGCTGAGCACCTCCACGCTGTTTGATGCTACTTGGTGGGGAATCAGCTTCCATTGCCTGTTAGCTACAGTCACCTCATAGCTCCAGAGCAGTGAAGAGCGCCAGCAACACATATGAACCCTGCAGTCTGTTCTAAAATACACAGGGGTCAGGACCCCCATGGACCCTCACAGAGCAGGTACTATTTGGGTGGTGGGTCATTCTCAGCACTGCAGTGACACTAAAGTGGTGGTGGTGTGTTAGTGTGTGTTGTGCTGGTCTGAGTGGATCAGACTCAGCAGTGCTGCTGGAGTTTTTAAATACCTCAGTGTTGCTGCTGGACTGAGAATAGTCCAAAAATATCCAGCCTACAGCGTCCTGTGGGCAGCGTCCTGTGACCACTGATGAAGGACTAGAGGATGACCAACACAAACTGTGCAGCAGCAGATGAGCTGTCGTCTCTGACTTTACATCTACAAGGTGGACCGACAAGGTAGGAGTGTCTAATAGAGTGGACAGTGAGTGGACACAGTGCTGATCCACTCGCACCAGCACAACACACACTAACACACCATCAGTGTTACTGCAGTGCTGAGAATGACCCACCACCCAAATAGCACCTGCTCTGTGAGGGTCCATGGGGGTCCTGACCACTGAAGAACAGGGTAACAGAGTATCAGAGAAACAGATGGACTACAGTCTGTAACTGTAGAACTACAGAGTGCAGCTATACGGTCAGTGGAGCTGATAAAGTGGACAGTGATCTGTCCTGATGTTTGTTTTTATGTGATTTGAGTTTCATTAAAGAGCCTTTTCAGCCTATGAGTGAGAGGAATGACTCTAATGGTCACCCAGAGTGAGCAGGGCTCCACCACAGCGCTGTGTTTGTGTGTCCCGTCTAAACGAGCCACTCAGAGTATCAGCGTCCTCCCGGATGCCTCAGTGTGTCTGGACTGGATGGAGTCTGAAGGCATCAAAGCAGGACAAGTGGACCATCATCACTCAGTGGGAACCATTTCAGCCCTCTCAGATCTTACTAATCGGACGGGGGGCTGGGCCAGAAGCCACATAAGGAACTCTTTTAGAGATCACTGGACAACTCAATGCGGTTTGCAGAGGATGTTTATGATAATAATACTACTACTAATAATGAAAATACATTTATTAATAGTGCACTTTTCATACCAGTGGCAGCTCAAATAGCTGTGTCCCAATTCAGGGCCTGCATCCTTCAGAGGCTGCGTTTGAGGGCTGATTGCATCACAGCGGTGCGACTAGGCCGTCCCGTTTCGAAGGCTCCTTCATATGCCGCTGAGAAATGTGTCCTTTTCCATGGCAATGAAGGATCCGAAGGATGGATCCTTCACCAGTCAACATATCCCGAGGTTCATTGTGCGGCGGAGAAGATTTGAGAACGTGGCTTCGTCAGCAGAGCAGCGAACGGCTGAGGAGACACTTTAAATGTAAGTTGAGTAAACATAAAAATAAAGATGGGGTTTAGACTGAAGGTTTAGACTGAGGGTTTAGACTGAAGGTTTAGACTGAGGGCTTAGACTGAGGGTTTAGACTGAAGGTTTAGACTGAGGGTTTAGACTGAGGGCTTAGACTGAGGGTTTAGACTGAAGGTTTAGACTGAGGGTTTAGACTGAGGGTTCAGACTGAGGGTTTAGACTGAGGGTTCAGACTGAGGGTTCAGACTGAGGGTTTAGACTGAGGGTTCAGACTGAGGGTTTAGACTGAGGGTTCAGACTGAGGGTTTAGACTGGGGGTTCAGACTGAGGGTTTAGACTGAGGGTTTAGACTGAGGGTTCAGACTGAGGGTTTAGACTGAGGGTTCAGACTGAGGGCTTAGACTGAGGGTTTAGACTGAGGGTTCAGACTGAGGGTTCAGACTGAGGGCTTAGACTGAGGGTTTAGACTGAGGTTTTAGACTGAGGGTTCAGACTGAGGGTTCAGACTGAGGGTTCAGACTGAGGGTTTAGACTGAGGGCTTAGACTGAGGGTTCAGACTGAGGGTTCAGACTGAGGGTTTAGACTGAGGGTTCAGACTGAGGGTTTAGACTGAGGGTTTAGACTGAGGGTTCAGACTGAGGGTTCAGACTGAGGGTTTAGACTGAGGGTTCAGACTGAGGGCTTAGACTGAGGGTTTAGACTGAGGTTTTAGACTGAGGGTTCAGACTGAGGGTTCAGACTGAGGGTTTAGACTGAGGGTTTAGACTGAGGGCTTAGACTGAGGGTTCAGACTGAGGGTTCAGACTGAGGGTTTAGACTGAGGGTTCAGACTGAGGGTTTAGACTGAGGGTTTAGACTGAGGGTTCAGACTGAGGGTTTAGACTGAGGGTTCAGACTGAGGGTTTAGACTGAGGGTTCAGACTGAGGGCTTAGACTGAGGGTTTAGACTGAGGGTTTAGACTGAGGGCTTAGACTGAGGGTTTAGACTGAGGGTTTAGACTGAGGGTTCAGACTGAGGGTTTAGACTGGGGGTTCAGACTGAGGGTTCAGACTGAGGGCTTAGACTGAGGGTTCAGACTGAGGGTTTAGACTGAGGGTTTAGACTGAGGGTTCAGACTGAAGGTTTAGACTGAGGGTTCAGACTGAGGGTTTAGACTGAGGGCTTAGACCGAGGGTTCATCTCACTCAACCGAGCGCCAGTACAAAACCAAACAAACAACAAACAAGAAAGGCAACAATGAAGGGATTAAGTCACTCTACAAGGGACAAATACATAAAGCAAGACAAAGCAAGACAAAGCTAGAACTAGTAGGGCTAATAGAGCAGGCAAGCCCATAAAGCTAAGACAAGCTCCAAGGAGGCGCTAGGAGGTGCTAGCGGGGTCATTAGTTTAGCTGCAGCCATTAGTTTAAAACGGGTGTAATCCTGAATGAACAGCATCAGCTCTTGATTGCTTTTCTTCAGAAGCTGCAGTTTAAACGCACCTACAGTTTAAGCCCAATTACTGTGTCGTTTAAGGTTTAGCTGAATCTGAGATATCATAAAGCTGGTTTTACAGAGGTTTAAGGCTCTTAAGCTTATTAATATTAATATCCTATATTTAGGCCTTCAGACCTTCTACCATAATGTTGTTTTATTTAAACATCATGTTGCTTAATTGGAGTATTGCACAACCATGTTGGCTAATCTTTATAAAATAGGAGTAATTGAAATTAATATACAATAAGTGACAGCACTGTACACAGTTAGGCTCAGTGACATACACAGACTCTGTGTAATTTCCATTGGCCTTAAATTGACATTAATATTTTAATCTTTGTATTTAAAAATCTTAAATAAGCTTCCATTACATTCCATCACTAGCCTCATACCTCCAGTGCTAAAACCAAAGAAGCAAACTTCAGACACCAAACACAAACTACATACCAATGAGAGGTACCAAAACTCAAAAGGAGAATCTCCGAAGACCATGAGGAAGAACCAATGTGAAGAACCAAGATTCAAAAGGAGAATCTCCATGAGGAAGGACCTGTGAGAAGAATCAAAACTCCAAAAAGCAAAACTTTCTAAGAGCAAGAGGAAAAACCACTGAGAGGAACCAAAACCTAAAAGTCACTTAAAGCATGTGGAAGGACCAATGAGAGGTACCAAGACTCAAAAGGAGAACCTCCCTAGGAGTATGAGGAAGAACCAACGAGAGGAACCAAAACCTAAAACTCACTAAGAGCATGAGGATGAACTAATGAGAGGTACCAAGACTCGAATGGGGAACCTCCCTAAGAGCATGAGGAAGAACCAATGTGAAGAACCAAGACTCAAAAGGAGAACATCCTAAGAGCATGAGGAAGAACCTGTGAGAAGAATCAAAGCAAAACTTTCTAAGAGCAGGAGGAAAAACCACTGAGATGGTCCACCCCCCCCCACCCACCCCAAACAGTGCAGTAGGGATAGGGCAGTTTCACAGGGAAGGTCAAACAGAAGGATTTTAGGGAGGAGTGTCCAGAAGATCAACCAGACATTGATGGGAAAAGCTATAAAACGTGGAGAATCTACAGAAAACTCAGAGCTGCTGAAATGAGCTTTCTAGAAAACTATCTGAGTAAACCTGTCCAGCCAGCTCTTACAGCAGGAGCTGTGTGAGCAGATGGTGTTGTGCTGGGTCTGCGTGGAGGAAAAGGGCAGCAGTCACGGCCAGGATGGTCCTGCAGGCACACCTGCAGGAGCACGTAAATCCTATTTGTCCAGATTAGGGTCAGCGAGGGGCCAGACAGAGCCATATGCCTCCGCTCACAACTCAGAACGTCCTGCATGTACCAGTAAAGGACGCACCGGCCTTCTGATTCCAGCAGCTCCAACCTCACTGCAGAAAATAGTGTCTTGTCAAGTAAAACTATCTTAAAAATAGTCACTAAATCTAATATTTCTCCTGTTAAGGTTCGTCTAAGCGTAATTTTAGATTATTTACCTTATTTCTAAACATTTTCCACTTGTTTTGAGTCATTTTATTAATAAAATGATCTCACTATTTTGGCAGATGATTTTGCTTGTTGTACGAAATGAGCTTTAAACCAGCTAAATCATCCAGTATAGTGAAGATATGGATCAATTTCCTCAATAAAATGACCTAAAACAAGTAAAAATGCAGAGAAACGAGTTAAAAAATCTTATAACAAGTGCACGACCATCTCAAAATGTGAAATATTAGACACCTCGACTAGATTAAAGATCATTTCACCAGACAAGATGAAATGTTTTACAGCGTACTTGCTGTAAAGAAGCAGTACGGACTGGTTTCAGACGTCCAGACAAAGACCGAAGATATTCATATATTCATATATCTGGAAATTATATGTGAAAATATATTATAAACTAGACACACACTTTGAAAAATGCACGGAAATATATTTTTCCATATTTGTCTTGTGGTGTCATAGTGGGGAACGTAATCTACTGAATAACTCATTGGGCCTCATTTTCCAGCATCGTCCGATTTTTTTCCTAAATGCATTCTTGAGGAAGATCCTAAGAAAATGTCCGCGCCAGATTCATGTCGTGCTCTTAAAGCGCAGAGCTGTTCTCACCTCTGTGCTCTTGAGTGTGTGTCGATTCCCAGATACGAGAACGTTGGTGAGTCAGAATCTTCGTCAGAACCACGCAAGTAGGTTTGAAGAAGAGATCTCTAGCTAGGCTTGATTTGTGAATGAGGCCTAAAGTTTTCACAGTAAAAGGAAATAAAACGTTACGTGTAGAAGTGATTTAATCCTATTTAAGAGTTGTTTAAAGTCAAATGATCTGTCGATGTGAATGACCTCTGTCACCTCTACAGCATCGTCACTGGGCTCAGTCCGGTTGCCAGTCTTCGCCGGAATGGGATCAGTGTTTGGTCCCGGCCTACAGGCTCTCTGCAGCTGGTCTATGTGAATGCTGTTCTGTGTCTGTGCAGGTAGGAACATGTTAAGAACGCTGAGCTCACACCGACGTGACTGCGCGCTTAGAACCTGCAGTCTGAGAACGTGTTGTGTGTGTTGGCCAGCAGCCAGTCCAGCAGCATGAAGGACACGACTGTGTTACAGCAGCTCATTCACAGAGCAGGTGCAGCACATAAAGCTCATTACCAACACACACCTCTGCAGTCCCCCTGCTAACACCCCGACACGCTGGGGGGTTTCCTGTGGAACAACAGTGTATTCAGAATTCAGGGCAGAAGACAAGGCTGAATACTGAACACACACCACTGAGATCAATAACTGATCATCCCATTGATTTATCAGTCTACTGAGGCATTAGCAGAGCTCAGTAACACTGAGATTAATAACTGATCACATTGATTTATCAGTCTACTCAGGCTTTAGCAGAGCTCAGTAACGCTGAGATTAATAACCGATCACATTGATTTATCAGTCTACTCAGGCTTTAGCAGAGCTCAGTAACGCTGAGATTAATAACTGATCACATTGATTTATCAGTCTACTCAGACTTTAGCAGAGCTCAGTAACGCTGAGATTAATAACCGATCACATTGATTTGTCAGTCTACTCAGGCTTTAGCAGAGCTCAGTAACGCTGAGATTAATAACCGATCACATTGATTTATCAGTCTACTCAGACTTTAGCAGAGCTCAGTAACACTGAGATTAATAACTGATCACATTGATTTATCAGTCTACTCAGACTTTAGCAGAGCTCAGTAACGCTGAGATTAATAACTGATCACATTGATTTATCAGTCTACTCAGACTTTAGCAGAGCTCAGTAACGCTGAGATTAATAACTGATCACATTGATTTATCAGTCTACTCAGACTTTAGCAGAGCTCAGTAACGCTGAGATTAATAACTGATCACATTGATTTATCAGTCTACTGAGGCTTTAGCAGAGCTCAGTAACGCTGAGATTAATAACTGATCACATTGATTTATCAGTCTACTCAGACTTTAGCAGAGCTCAGTAACACTGAGATTAATAACCGATCACATTGATTTATCAGTCTACTCAGACTTTAGCAGAGCTCAGTAACACTGAGATTAATAACTGATCACATTGATTTATCAGTCTACTCAGGCTTTAGCAGAGCTCAGTAACGCTGAGATTAATAACCGATCACATTGATTTATCAGTCTACTCAGGCTTTAGCAGAGCTCAGTAACGCTGAGATTAATAACCGATCACATTGATTTATCAGTCTACTCAGGCTTTAGCAGAGCTCAGTAACTCTGAGATTAATAACTGATCACATTGATTTATCAGTCTACTCAGGCTTTAGCAGAGCTCAGTAACACTGAGATTAATAACCGATCACATTGATTTATCAGTCTACTCAGACTTTAGCAGAGCTCAGTAACGCTGAGATTAATAACTGATCACATTGATTTATCAGTCTACTCAGGCTTTAGCAGAGCTCAGTAACGCTGAGATTAATAACCGATCACATTGATTTATCAGTCTACTCAGGCTTTAGCAGAGCTCAGTAACGCTGAGATTAATAACCGATCACATTGATTTATCAGTCTACTCAGGCTTTAGCAGAGCTCAGTAACGCTGAGATTAATAACCGATCACATTGATTTATCAGTCTACTCAGGCTTTAGCAGAGCTCAGTAACACTGAGATTAATAACCGATCACATTGATTTATCAGTCTACTCAGACTTTAGCAGAGCTCAGTAACACTGAGATTAATAACCGATCACATTGATTTATCAATCTACTCAGACTTTAGCAGAGCTCAGTAACGCTGAGATTAATAACTGATCACATTGATTTATCAGTCTACTCAGACTTTAGCAGAGCTCAGTAACGCTGAGATTAATAACTGATCACATTGATTTATCAGTCTACTCAGGCTTTATCAGAGCTCAGTAACGCTGAGATTAATAACCGATCACATTGATTTATCAGTCTACTCAGACTTTAGCAGAGCTCAGTAACACTGAGATTAATAACTGATCACATTGATTTATCAGTCTACTCAGACTTTAGCAGAGCTCAGTAACGCTGAGATTAATAACTGATCACATTGATTTATCAGTCTACTCAGGCTTTATCAGAGCTCAGTAACGCTGAGATTAATAACCGATCACATTGATTTATCAGTCTACTCAGACTTTAGCAGAGCTCAGTAACACTGAGATTAATAACCGATCACATTGATTTATCAGTCTACTCAGACTTTAGCAGAGCTCAGTAACGCTGAGATTAATAACTGATCACATTGATTTATCAGTCTACTCAGGCTTTAGCAGAGCTCAGTAACGCTGAGATTAATAACCGATCACATTGATTTATCAGTCTACTCAGGCTTTAGCAGAGCTCAGTAACACTGAGATTAATAACCGATCACATTGATTTATCAGTCTACTCAGGCTTTAGCAGAGCTCAGTAACACTGAGATTAATAACCGATCACGTTGATTTATCAGTCTACTCAGGCTTTAGCAGAGCTCAGTAACACTGAGATTAATAACCGATCACATTGATTTATCAGTCTACTCAGGCTTTAGCAGAGCTCAGTAACGCTGAGATTAATAACCGATCACATTGATTTATCAGTCTACTCAGACTTTAGCAGAGCTCAGTAACGCTGAGATTAATAACCGATCACATTGATTTATCAGTCCACTCAGGCTTTAGCAGAGCTCAGTAACACTGAGATTAATAACCGATCACATTGATTTATCAGTCCACTCAGGCTTTAGCAGATCTCAGTAACACTGAGATTAATAACTGATCACATTGATTTATCAGTCTACTCAGGCTTTAGCAGAGCTCAGTAACACTGAGATTAATAACCGATCACATTGATTTATCAGTCTACTCAGGCTTTAGCAGAGCTCAGTAACACTGAGATTAATAACTGATCACATTGATTTATCAGTCTACTCAGGCTTTAGCAGAGCTCAGTAACGCTGAGATTAATAACTGATCACATTGATTTATCAGTCTACTCAGGCTTTAGCAGAGCTCAGTAACGCTGAGATTAATAACTGATCACATTGATTTATCAGTCTACTCAGGCTTTAGCAGAGCTCAGTAACGCTGAGATTAATAACCGATCACATTGATTTATCAGTCTACTCAGGCTTTTGCAGAGCTCAGTAACGCTGAGATTAATAACCGATCACATTGATTTATCAGTCTACTCAGGCTTTAGCAGAGCTCAGTAACGCCGAGATTAATAACCGATCACATTGATTTATCAGTCTACTCAGGCTTTATCAGAGCTCAGTAACACTGAGATTAATAACCGATCACATTGATTTATCAGTCTACTCAGGCTTTAGCAGAGCTCAGTAACGCTGAGATTAATAACCGATCACATTGATTTATCAGTCTACTCAGGCTTTAGCAGAGCTCAGTAACGCTGAGATTAATAACCGATCACATTGATTTATCAGTCTACTCAGACTTTAGCAGAGCTCAGTAACGCTGAGATTAATAACCGATCACATTGATTTATCAGTCTACTCAGGCTTTAGCAGAGCTCAGTAACACTGAGCTTAATAACCGATCACATTGATTTATCAGTCTACTCAGGCTTTAGCAGAGCTCAGTAACACTGAGATTAATAACCGATCACATTGATTTATCAGTCCACTCAGGCTTTAGCAGAGCTCAGTAACACTGAGATTAATAACCGATCACATTGATTTATCAGTCTACTCAGGCTTTAGCAGAGCTCAGTAACACTGAGATTAATAACCGATCACATTGATTTATCAGTCTACTCAGGCTTTAGCAGAGCTCAGTAACACTGAGATTAATAACCGATCACATTGATTCATCAGTCTACTCAGGCTTTAGCAGAGCTCAGTAACACTGAGATTAATAACCGATCACATTGATTTATCAGTCTACTCAGGCTTTAGCAGAGCTCAGTAACACTGAGATTAATAACCGATCACATTGATTTATCAGTCTACTCAGGCTTTAGCAGAGCTCAGTAACACTGAGATTAATAACCGATCACATTGATTTATCAGTCCACTCAGGCTTTAGCAGAGCTCAGTAACACTGAGATTAATAACCGATCACATTGATTTATCAGTCTACTCAGGCTTTAGCAGAGCTCAGTAACACTGAGATTAATAACTGATCACATTGATTTATCAGTCTACTCAGGCTTTAGCAGAGCTCAGTAACACTGAGATTAATAACCGATCACATTGATTTATCAGTCTACTCAGGCTTTAGCAGAGCTCAGTAACACTGAGATTAATAACTGATCACATTGATTTATCAGTCTACTCAGGCTTTAGCAGAGCTCAGTAACGCTGAGATTAATAACTGATCACATTGATTTATCAGTCTACTCAGGCTTTAGCAGAGCTCAGTAACGCTGAGATTAATAACTGATCACATTGATTTATCAGTCTACTCAGGCTTTAGCAGAGCTCAGTAACGCTGAGATTAATAACCGATCACATTGATTTATCAGTCTACTCAGGCTTTAGCAGAGCTCAGTAACGCTGAGATTAATAACCGATCACATTGATTTATCAGTCTACTCAGGCTTTAGCAGAGCTCAGTAACGCCGAGATTAATAACCGATCACATTGATTTATCAGTCTACTCAGGCTTTAGCAGAGCTCAGTAACGCCGAGATTAATAACTGATCACATTGATTTATCAGTCTACTCAGGCTTTAGCAGAGCTCAGTAACGCCGAGATTAATAACTGATCACATTGATTTATCAGTCTACTCAGGCTTTATCAGAGCTCAGTAACGCTGAGATTAATAACCGATCACATTGATTTATCAGTCTACTCAGGCTTTAGCAGAGCTCAGTAACACTGAGATTAATAACCGATCACATTGATTTATCAGTCTACTCAGGCTTTAGCAGAGCTCAGTAACACTGAGATTAATAACCGATCACATTGATTTATCAGTCTACTCAGGCTTTAGCAGAGCTCAGTAACACTGAGATTAATAACCGATCACATTGATTTATCAGTCTACTCAGACTTTAGCAGAGCTCAGTAACACTGAGATTAATAACTGATCACATTGATTTATCAGTCTACTCAGACTTTAGCAGAGCTCAGTAACACTGAGATTAATAACCGATCACATTGATTTATCAGTCTACTCAGACTTTAGCAGAGCTCAGTAACACTGAGATTAATAACCGATCACATTGATTTATCAGTCCACTCAGGCTTTAGCAGAGCTCAGTAACACTGAGATTAATAACCGATCACATTGATTTATCAGTCTACTCAGGCTTTAGCAGAGCTCAGTAACACTGAGATTAATAACCGATCACATTGATTTATCAGTCTACTCAGGCTTTAGCAGAGCTCAGTAACACTGAGATTAATAACCGATCACATTGATTTATCAGTCTACTCAGGCTTTAGCAGAGCTCAGTAACGCTGAGATTAATAACCGATCACATTGATTTATCAGTCTACTCAGACTTTAGCAGAGCTCAGTAACGCTGAGATTAATAACCGATCACATTGATTTATCAGTCTACTCAGGCTTTAGCAGAGCTCAGTAACGCTGAGATTAATAACTGATCACATTGATTTATCAGTCTACTCAGGCTTTAGCAGAGCTCAGTAACGCTGAGATTAATAACCGATCACATTGATTTATCAGTCTACTCAGGCTTTAGCAGAGCTCAGTAACGCTGAGATTAATAACCGATCACATTGATTTATCAGTCTACTCAGGCTTTAGCAGAGCTCAGTAACACTGAGATTAATAACCGATCACATTGATTTATCAGTCTACTCAGACTTTAGCAGAGCTCAGTAACGCTGAGATTAATAACTGATCACATTGATTTATCAGTCTACTCAGGCTTTAGCAGAGCTCAGTAACGCTGAGATTAATAACCGATCACATTGATTTATCAGTCTACTCAGACTTTAGCAGAGCTCAGTAACACTGAGATTAATAACCGATCACATTGATTTATCAGTCTACTCAGGCTTTAGCAGAGCTCAGTAACACTGAGATTAATAACTGATCACATTGATTTATCAGTCTACTCAGGCTTTAGCAGAGCTCAGTAACACTGAGATTAATAACCGATCACATTGATTTATCAGTCTACTCAGGCTTTAGCAGAGCTCAGTAACACTGAGATTAATAACCGATCACGTTGATTTATCAGTCTACTCAGGCTTTAGCAGAGCTCAGTAACACTGAGATTAATAACCGATCACATTGATTTATCAGTCTACTCAGGCTTTAGCAGAGCTCAGTAACACTGAGATTAATAACCGATCACATTGATTTATCAGTCTACTCAGGCTTTAGCAGAGCTCAGTAACACTGAGATTAATAACCGATCACATTGATTTATCAGTCTACTCAGGCTTTAGCAGAGCTCAGTATCACTGAGATTAATAACCGATCACATTGATTTATCATTCTACTCAGACTTTAGCAGAGCTCAGTAACACTGAGATTAATAACCGATCACATTGATTTATCAGTCTACTCAGGCTTTAGCAGAGCTCAGTAATGCTGAGATTAATAACTGATCACATTGATTTATCAGTCTACTCAGGCTTTAGCAGAGCTCAGTAACGCTGAGATTAATAACTGATCACATTGATTTATCAGTCTACTCAGGCTTTAGCAGAGCTCAGTAACACTGAGATTAATAACCGATCACATTGATTTATCAGTCTACTCAGGCTTTAGCAGAGCTCAGTAACGCTGAGATTAATAACCGATCACATTGATTTATCAGTCTACTCAGGCTTTAGCAGAGCTCAGTAACGCTGAGATTAATAACCGATCACATTGATTTATCAGTCTACTCAGACTTTAGCAGAGCTCAGTAACGCTGAGATTAATAACTGATCACATTGATTTATCAGTCTACTCAGGCTTTAGCAGAGCTCAGTAACGCTGAGATTAATAACCGATCACATTGATTTATCAGTCTACTCAGGCTTTAGCAGAGCTCAGTAACGCTGAGATTAATAACCGATCACATTGATTTATCAGTCTACTCAGGCTTTAGCAGAGCTCAGTAACACTGAGATTAATAACTGATCACATTGATTTATCAGTCTACTCAGGCTTTAGCAGAGCTCAGTAACGCTGAGATTAATAACCGATCACATTGATTTATCAGTCTACTCAGGCTTTAGCAGAGCTCAGTAAAGCTGAGATTAATAACTGATCACATTGATTTATCAGTCTACTCAGGCTTTAGCAGAGCTCAGTAACACTGAGATTAATAACCGATCTCATTGATTTATCAGTCTACTCAGGCTTTAGCAGAGCTCAGTAACACTGAGATTAATAACTGATCACATTGATTTATCAGTCTACTCAGGCTTTAGCAGAGCTCAGTAACGCTGAGATTAATAACCGATCGCATTGATTTATCAGTCTACTCAGGCTTTAGCAGAGCTCAGTAACACTGAGATTAATAACCGATCACATTGATTTATCAGTCTACTCAGGCTTTAGCAGAGCTCAGTAACTCTGAGATTAATAACCGATCACATTGATTTATCAGTCTACTCAGGCTTTAGCAGAGCTCAGTAACGCTGAGATTAATAACCGATCACATTGATTTATCAGTCTACTCAGGCTTTAGCAGAGCTCAGTAACGCTGAGATTAATAACCGATCACATTGATTTATCAGTCTACTCAGGCTTTAGCAGAGCTCAGTAACGCTGAGATTAATAACTGATCACATTGATTTATCAGTCTACTCAGGCTTTAGCAGAGCTCAGTAACGCTGAGATTAATAACCGATCACATTGATTTATCAGTCTACTCAGGCTTTAGCAGAGCTCAGTAACGCCGAGATTAATAACCGATCACATTGATTTATCAGTCTACTCAGGCTTTAGCAGAGCTCAGTAACGCTGAGATTAATAACCGATCACATTGATTTATCAGTCTACTCAGGCTTTAGCAGAGCTCAGTAACGCTGAGATTAATAACCGATCACATTGATTTATCAGTCTACTCAGGCTTTAGCAGAGCTCAGTAACGCTGAGATTAATAACCGATCACATTGATTTATCAGTCTACTCAGGCTTTAGCAGAGCTCAGTAACGCTGAGATTAATAACCGATCACATTGATTTATCAGTCTACTCAGGCTTTAGCAGAGCTCAGTAACACTGAGATTAATCACCGATCACATTGATTTATCAGTCTACTCAGGCTTTAGCAGAGCTCAGTAACACTGAGATTAATAACCGATCACATTGATTTATCAGTCTACTCAGGCTTTAGCAGAGCTCAGTAACACTGAGATTAATAACCGATCACATTGATTTATCAGTCTACTCAGGCTTTAGCAGAGCTCAGTAACACTGAGATTAATAACCGATCACATTGATTTATCAGTCTACTCAGGCTTTAGCAGAGCTCAGTAACACTGAGATTAATAACCGATCACATTGATTTATCATTCTACTCAGACTTTAGCAGAGCTCAGTAACACTGAGATTAATAACCGATCACATTGATTTATCAGTCTACTCAGGCTTTAGCAGAGCTCAGTAACACTGAGATTAATAACTGATCACATTGATTTATCAGTCTACTCAGGCTTTAGCAGAGCTCAGTAACGCTGAGATTAATAACCGATCACATTGATTTATCAGTCTACTCAGGCTTTAGCAGAGCTCAGTAACGCTGAGATTAATAACCGATCACATTGATTTATCAGTCTACTCAGGCTTTAGCAGAGCTCAGTAACGCTGAGATTAATAACCGATCACATTGATTTATCAGTCTACTCAGACTTTAGCAGAGCTCAGTAACGCTGAGATTAATAACTGATCACATTGATTTATCAGTCTACTCAGGCTTTAGCAGAGCTCAGTAACGCTGAGATTAATAACCGATCACATTGATTTATCAGTCTACTCAGGCTTTAGCAGAGCTCAGTAACGCTGAGATTAATAACCGATCACATTGATTTATCAGTCTACTCAGGCTTTAGCAGAGCTCAGTAACGCTGAGATTAATAACTGATCACATTGATTTATCAGTCCACTCAGGCTTTAGCAGAGCTCAGTAACGCTGAGATTAATAACCGATCACATTGATTTATCAGTCTACTCAGGCTTTAGCAGAGCTCAGTAACGCTGAGATTAATAACCGATCACATTGATTTATCAGTCTACTCAGGCTTTAGCAGAGCTCAGTAACGCTGAGATTAATAACTGATCACATTGATTTATCAGTCTACTCAGGCTTTAGCAGAGCTCAGTAACACTGAGATTAATAACCGATCTCATTGATTTATCAGTCTACTCAGGCTTTAGCAGAGCTCAGTAACACTGAGATTAATAACTGATCACATTGATTTATCAGTCTACTCAGGCTTTAGCAGAGCTCAGTAACGCTGAGATTAATAACCGATCGCATTGATTTATCAGTCTACTCAGGCTTTAGCAGAGCTCAGTAACACTGAGATTAATAACCGATCACATTGATTTATCAGTCTACTCAGGCTTTAGCAGAGCTCAGTAACTCTGAGATTAATAACCGATCACATTGATTTATCAGTCTACTCAGGCTTTAGCAGAGCTCAGTAACGCTGAGATTAATAACCGATCACATTGATTTATCAGTCTACTCAGGCTTTAGCAGAGCTCAGTAACGCTGAGATTAATAACTGATCACATTGATTTATCAGTCTACTCAGGCTTTAGCAGAGCTCAGTAACGCTGAGATTAATAACCGATCACATTGATTTATCAGTCTACTCAGGCTTTAGCAGAGCTCAGTAACGCTGAGATTAATAACCGATCACATTGATTTATCAGTCTACTCAGGCTTTAGCAGAGCTCAGTAACGCCGAGATTAATAACCGATCACATTGATTTATCAGTCTACTCAGGCTTTAGCAGAGCTCAGTAACGCTGAGATTAATAACCGATCACATTGATTTATCAGTCTACTCAGGCTTTAGCAGAGCTCAGTAACGCTGAGATTAATAACCGATCACATTGATTTATCAGTCTACTCAGGCTTTAGCAGAGCTCAGTAACGCTGAGATTAATAACCGATCACATTGATTTATCAGTCTACTCAGGCTTTAGCAGAGCTCAGTAACACTGAGATTAATAACCGATCACATTGATTTATCAGTCTACTCAGGCTTTAGCAGAGCTCAGTAACACTGAGATTAATAACCGATCACATTGATTTATCAGTCTACTCAGGCTTTAGCAGAGCTCAGTAACACTGAGATTAATAACCGATCACATTGATTTATCAGTCTACTCAGGCTTTAGCAGAGCTCAGTAACGCTGAGATTAATAACCGATCACATTGATTTATCAGTCTACTCAGGCTTTAGCAGAGCTCAGTAACGCTGAGATTAATAACCGATCACATTGATTTATCAGTCTACTCAGACTTTAGCAGAGCTCAGTAACGCTGATATTAATAACCGATCACATTGATTTATCAGTCTACTCAGACTTTAGCAGAGCTCAGTAACGCTGAGATTAATAACCGATCACATTGATTTATCAGTCTACTCAGGCTTTAGCAGAGCTCAGTAACGCTGAGATTAATAACCGATCACATTGATTTATCAGTCTACTCAGGCTTTAGCAGAGCTCAGTAACGCTGAGATTAATAACCGATCACATTGATTTATCAGTCTACTCAGGCTTTAGCAGAGCTCAGTAACGCTGAGATTAATAACCGATCACATTGATTTATCATTCTACTCAGACTTTAGCAGAGCTCAGTAACGCTGAGATTAATAACTGATCACATTGATTTATCAGTCTACTCAGGCTTTAGCAGAGCTCAGTAACGCTGAGATTAATAACCGATCACATTGATTTATCAGTCTACTCAGGCTTTAGCAGAGCTCAGTAACACTGAGATTAATAACCGATCACATTGATTTATCAGTCTACTCAGGCTTTAGCAGAGCTCAGTAACACTGAGATTAATAACTGATCACATTGATTTATCATTCTACTCAGACTTTAGCAGAGCTCAGTAACGCTGAGATTAATAACCGATCACATTGATTTATCAGTCTACTCAGGCTTTAGCAGAGCTCAGTAACGCTGAGATTAATAACCGATCACATTGATTTATCAGTCTACTCAGACTTTAGCAGAGCTCAGTAACACTGAGATTAATAACCGATCACATTGATTTATCAGTCTACTCAGGCTTTAGCAGAGCTCAGTAACGCTGAGATTAATAACCGATCACATTGATTTATCAGTCTACTCAGGCTTTAGCAGAGCTCAGTAACACTGAGATTAATAACTGATCACATTGATTTATCAGTCTACTCAGGCTTTAGCAGAGCTCAGTAACACTGAGATTAATAACTGATCACATTGATTTATCAGTCTACTCAGGCTTTAGCAGAGCTCAGTAACACTGAGATTAATAACTGATCACATTGATTTATCAGTCTACTCAGGCTTTAGCAGAGCTCAGTAACACTGAGATTAATAACCGATCACATTGATTTATCAGTCTACTCAGGCTTTAGCAGAGCTCAGTAACGCTGAGATTAATAACCGATCACATTGATTTATCAGTCTACTCAGACTTTAGCAGAGCTCAGTACCACTGAGATTAATAACCGATCACATTGATTTATCAGTCTACTCAGGCTTTAGCAGAGCTCAGTAACGCTGAGATTAATAACCGATCACATTGATTTATCAGTCTACTCAGGCTTTAGCAGAGCTCAGTAACACTGAGATTAATAACTGATCACATTGATTTATCAGTCTACTCAGGCTTTAGCAGAGCTCAGTAACACTGAGATTAATAACTGATCACATTGATTTATCAGTCTACTCAGGCTTTAGCAGAGCTCAGTAACACTGAGATTAATAACTGATCACATTGATTTATCAGTCTACTCAGGCTTTAGCAGAGCTCAGTAACACTGAGATTAATAACTGATCACATTGATTTATCAGTCTACTCAGGCTTTAGCAGAGCTCAGTAACGCTGAGATTAATAACCGATCACATTGATTTATCAGTCCACTCAGGCTTTAGCAGAGCTCAGTAACGCTGAGATTAATAACCGATCACATTGATTTATCAGTCTACTCAGGCTTTAGCAGAGCTCAGTAACGCTGAGATTAATAACCGATCACATTGATTTATCAGTCTACTCAGGCTTTAGCAGAGCTCAGTAACGCTGAGATTAATAACCGATCACATTGATTTATCAGTCTACTCAGGCTTTAGCAGAGCTCAGTAACGCTGAGATTAATAACCGATCACATTGATTTATCAGTCTACTCAGGCTTTAGCAGAGCTCAGTAACGCTGAGATTAATAACTGATCATCACATTGATTTATCAGTCTACTCAGGCTTTAGCAGAGCTCAGTAACGCTGAGATTAATAACTGATCACATTGATTTATCAGTCTACTCAGGCTTTAGCAGAGCTCAGTAACGCTGAGATTAATAACTGATCACATTGATTTATCAGTCTACTCAGGCTTTAGCAGAGCTCAGTAACGCTGAGATTAATAACTGATCACATTGATTTATCAGTCTACTCAGACTTTAGCAGAGCTCAGTAACACTGAGATTAATAACCGATCACATTGATTTATGAGTCTACTCAGGCTTTAGCAGAGCTCAGTAACACTGAGATTAATAACTGATCACATTGATTTATCAGTCTACTCAGGCTTTAGCAGAGCTCAGTAACACTGAGATTAATAACCGATCACATTGATTTATCAGTCTACTCAGGCTTTAGCAGAGCTCAGTAACGCTGAGATTAATAACCGATCACATTGATTTATCAGTCTACTCAGGCTTTAGCAGAGCTCAGTAACGCTGAGATTAATAACCGATCACATTGATTTATCAGTCTACTCAGACTTTAGCAGAGCTCAGTAACGCTGAGATTAATAACTGATCACATTGATTTATCAGTCTACTCAGGCTTTAGCAGAGCTCAGTAACGCTGAGATTAATAACTGATCACATTGATTTATCAGTCTACTCAGGCTTTAGCAGAGCTCAGTAACACTGAGATTAATAACTGATCACATTGATTTATCAGTCTACTCAGGCTTTAGCATATATATCTTCCTACGCTCAAACCACATGTTGTAAAGACAATTTCCAGATTTGTTTCCACAGTGTAAACATACACTTTGCTTTTTATTAAAGTTTTAACAAGAAATCTATTTAAGCTTCTTATACACCGTAAAAACCGTCAATCTGGGGTCTTAAAAGGAAAATTTGGTCACCCAGTTTCCCCCAGATATAGTGCATCTGTCACAACATGCTCGGTTACTGATGTTTGCTGCTTTTCGGACGGTGCGAACTTCATGCCTAAATCATTACACGCTCGCCTTGGCCTGCGTGGAGTTGTTAAAGGGCTCATAACTCACATTTTCCTTCTTTTTCATCCCTCCTTCCCCCACCACCCCCACCACACACATCCCTTTATGACACTGGTGTTGTTTTGTATAGTAAAAATAGTCATAATTCACTTCCCAATGACTGTTTCTAACCTGAAACGCTCCTTATAACCTCACTGCGAGTGGACGGAGCCAAACTGCTGTAGACTGAATAGGCAGATACATGCAAATGAGTTGGCATCACAAAAATAACGAGTTAAGGATGCAGCTTAGTGTCCCTATATATTCTGTATGGACTGGAGAGCGAACTTTTCTGTCTCTCCATAGGAGTCACTGGTGTTACCGATCCTCATTGGCGAGATCGTGAGCTGAATGAGAAGATCTCTGAGACCAGTGGACCCACCATGAGCTTTTCCTCATAGATCCTCAGAAAACAGGTCAAAGGGAGTCGAGCGACGTCATCGGTGTGACTTTTATTTCAGGATAAGAGACGCGGTAACACCAGAGACTCGACTCCTGGGGGGGACTTTCATTATACATTTAATATTTATTTGGTGTTTATTTTCTTAGTCATTTAAATCATATATTCCTTAGTCCTGTAGAGATGATTGCAGTTAAAACAGCAGAAAAACGTGTTTTTACCTCAAAGTACGGCCTCAGCCTTCACACATGACTATGGGCACGAGCTCCTCCGTGGTGCTTGGAATTCTATAGGATTGATTTTAAAGCCCGTATTGCTAAATTGAGGCTCAAGAAGGCGTAATCGTTAAAATAACGCGTTGTTTTATTTAAAAACATAAATAAATTGGAACCCTAACCTGTTTTTGAAGTGTAATATACTGTAAATGCTGGTGACATAAGAATGGACATTTTCCTTGCGTAACTGTTTAATAAAACCAGTAATAAAATGATATACGACATTATTTTGACACATAGGGAGCGAGTGTGACTCGCCCTCTTGGGCCTTGAGACGCTTCCTGAGAGGCAGTTTAATAGACCTGAAAATACAGTGGTAAAATGTAGAATAAGAGTCCTGGTAACACCAGCGACCACAACCTCAGAGAGAAGTTAATTTTTAGAATAATATGCATATTTTTAAATGTTGTAAACTGTTAATGATGTAAAAAGTAAATATGAATCTGTTTGATACAAATTCCTCAGTTAAACCTCCCTACACTATACGACTAAGAGTCCTTGGGCAAGACTCCTAACACCACCTTGGCCTACCTGTGTAAAATGATCAAGTTGTAAGTCGCTCTGGATCAGAGCGTCAGCCAAATACCGTAAATCTGTAAAATCTGCAAAAATATTGTTTTATGTTAAAATGGGTTCTCCAGTGTTGAAAACAGGTTTTGTGACGAGATGCAAAGCGACGATGAAACAGGATCAATAAAGAAAACGGTTACATACTGACTTTTAGAGCTGTGCCTGATATTTTAAGCATCTTTTTAAGTCCTGAAACCTTTGTGACATGCTTTTTCATATGAATATATATATATATATATATATATATATATATATATATATATATGGGCTCATTTTAATTCACCTGGTTGCTTGTTTCTTGAGATCTGGCAATACTGAGTATGTCATGCAGTGAAAGCTGACATAGCCAGAGCTGTAATCATTTCTGCCCGTGTTTATCGTGTTTAATCATTTGCTGTGTGTTTCTCTGTGTAGTGAAGTCTCTCAGCCCCTGTCTGGATTTGCTTGTGTAGACAGAACAGTTTGTCTGTGTGGGCAGATAAGCAGGAGCAGAAATCAATACAGAGCGTCACCTTTAACACCACTAATGACCCTTATTGTCCACTCTGACCTCCCACCCCCAGTGCCCCAGAAACCCTCACATACAAAGAGCAGAGCCGCCATATACAGAGCATTCCGCTGAATTCGCTCAGGCTGGGATCTCACATTAAACACTAAAAACAATAAACAAAAACTGTTTATTTATTTATTTCTATAGTTTATCTTATATTTAGTATTTCGTATGATGCACTCATGATCTCTGTCTACTTACCGCTCTTTATCTGCTCGCTGTGTTTTCTGCTGTAGCAATGCAAATCTCCCCCAGTGGGGTAATAAAAGTCCGTCTTATCTCTTAGCTTAAAAACAATAAAGTCTTCAGAGCTTATTTGTTTGCGTGGACTATGTTATGATGGATTTACACCAAAGACTTCAGCAGAGATAGGAAGAAGCTAAGTTTATACAAAAGCATCCTTTATAGGGTGCTTTCCACTGGGAGTCTGTCCCAAACCCTGCATTTTACGCTTCAATAAGACCCTCGTTTTTTGCGTGAAATGTTTAATGTCATTTTTTTCTGATCTCTTCGAGAGCGAAGTTGATTTGGACTTACTATGAGCTTCATCTTTATTTATGAGTTTACTTCACGTCACTACGGAAACACAAAGAGCTTTAGTCTGAATCCAAAACACCGACTTTCTGTAATGATGAAATGTTTTAGTGTTTTGATTAAAAATATCATTTTACGTGTGAGCAGCTATTCAGAGCTGTCTTTGTTGGTCATGTATTGGCTGCGTTTTTGAGCTCTAACCACCGAAACAGCAAGAGTTTTAGTCAGTAGGCGGAGCCTTATTTTAGCCACACCCCTGCAGTATAGAGCAGGAAGTGAGGCTGCATCCCTGTCCCTCATGGCCCCATGGTGAGCAGCTGGATCCCGTCGTGTAAAATGTGTCCCAAAGTCTGAGAATCAGTGTGGAACGCTATGAATTGTCACCACTGAAACACGGATTTTCTGTTATTGAGTAAATATTTTTGTGTTTTAGTGAAAAATATGGCGTGACTATATTTACATTTACAGCGTTTAGCAGACGCTCTGATCCAGAGCGACGTACAAGAAGAGCTCTGTCTGTCTAGAGAAAGTGTCTCTGCTAGTTACCAGCAGGTTAGAGAGAAAGACGGTCCTGAGCTCAGATACTGATAGAAACACAGTCACTGATACAGAGAGAAAAGGAGCAGAGCTGAACACAGAACACTGAGCCATTCAATACAATACAATACAATACACAGTACAATACACTACAATACAGTACAATACAATACAATACACTACAATACACAGTGCAATACACTACAATACACTACAATACACTACAATACACAGTACAATACACTACAATACACTACAATACACAGTACAATACACTACAATACACTACAATACAATACAATACACAGTACAATACACTACAATACAGTACAATACACTACAATACACTACAATACACAGTACAATACAATACAATACACTACAATACACTACAATACACAGTGCAATACACTACAATACACTACAATACACAGTACAATACACTACAATACAGTACAATACAACACAATACACTACAATACACAGTGCAATACAGTAAAATATAAGTGCAGCTTATAATTCAGTGCTGTGTAAAGAGATGAGTCTTCAGTCTGCGTTTGAAGACAGCGAGAGACTCTGCTGTATGGACGGCCAGTGGGAGTTCATTCCACCACTTGGGTCCCAGTACAGAGAACATTCTCCACGCTTTACTATATCACCCAGCTGGCCTGGGAGCGCCTCGGAATCCCCCCGGGGGAGCTGGTGGAAGTGGCTGGGGAAAGGGAGGTCTGGGCCTCATTGCTTAGGATGCTGCCCCCGCGAAGCAGAAGATGATGGATGGATGGATGAAAAATATGGTGATTTTATGTGTGAACAGCTGTTCAAAGTTGTGGTATACTGGCTGCATTTTTGTGGCCACCGAAACGGTCACTACTGAAACGGTCACTACTGAAACGGTCACTACTGAAACGGTCACTACTGAAACGTTTTGTAGAGTTTCAGTAGTGTTATGATTGCCATGGTAGTGACGGAACAGAATGTTTAATCATTTGTTTCAATAAAATAAATATTATTAAGGCACAGAGTCGCTCAAAGACAAATGCTCACTTAAAAGTCCCAAATGTGATTCAGCTCTGACTTTGAACCAGTTCAGTAGAATCATCCACGTACAAATCATGTATATATGGTTAAAAATCGGTACTCTGGGCTCCCGAGTGGCGCAACCGTCTAAGCGTTGGCCGTGTCATCACGAGATCGCGAGTTCGATCCCTGGTGATGCTGCAGCTGTCCATAGCCGGGAGTCCAGGAGACCGCAATTGGCCTCGCTCTCTCTGGGTGGGTAGGACGCCCACCGCTCCCCCCCCCATCACTCAACGCGATACTAGCTGACGTAACAGATCTGGTGGTTGGCGTTTTCCTCCGAGTGCGTTCGGCTGTCCCGTGACGTCGTGTGAGCGGCAGTTCGAATAGAAGCGACGGCTGGTTTCACAGGTCTCGCAGGAAGCCTGTGCTGCCTTCACCCTCCAAGCACTGGCAGTATCGTGTGATTGGGGGAGCCCTAACTAGCAGGTGGAATTGGAGACGATTAAAGTGGGGAGACAAATCGGATATTTTTTTTTTAAAAATTAAATAAATAAATAAATCGGCACACTATCGGTCGAAAGTGTGGAATCAGCGGTCCTGTCAATAACTGTTATTCAGTATTAAGTTACACTGTGTAGATTGAAACATTATAAACCGATGGTTTATTCACAATTTAAAGAATTTGGACAATGAGAACGTATGACATGACTAAATATTACTGAGTAATCTATATAAATATATATATATACATATATGTGTGTGTGTGTGTGTGTGTGTGTTCTAGTTCTGTGGCACCACTGCTGCTCTCAAACACCTCTTTGTTATTTGAGCCTCCACCACAGAGTGGCGCTCCGTAAAACCCGGAGCAGGAGTTTCGACCTGGATCAGCTCAGATCCTCAGATACCTGCACTCAGTGAGGACAAACCACAAAACATACCATGAACACGAATGAAAATGCTTCTGTTTTGCACTCCGAAGTGCCGAAGTGCACACAGACGGACAGACGAACAAATGGACGGACGACCAGCAGTTCCAGACAGGCATGCACAGTTTTAGGGGTGAACGAGGTGGCCAGTGCTCTCCCTAAAATCTGATTGGCCACCCCAGATGCCACCCCAAAATTTCTGCCATGTCATAGGCCCTTTTCACAAAAATCAGAAGTGTGCAAATGTGGGATAAAACAAGTTCCAGTACAGTCACAGACAGTAATTAACCTCAGAACAACATCTGTTCTCCTAACAGTGGATTACCTCTCCAAGCTCGCTCCACCCCCCAAACCCCAAACCCCCCACTCACTGATCACTCATTCACTTTGAAGGAACCTGCTACAGATAGGTGGTCTAGCTTTCTAGCATTTGGTTGCGCTGGGTTAGCTTAAGCAGTCTAAGCTTGTCTGAAACTGAAACTGTTCTTGGTGGGCGGGGCCAGGTATGGCAGCCCTATGATTGGTCAGGGGAATTCTTACGGAGGTGTTAACCAAGATTAGGACCACCCAATTTACAGCGAGAGGAAAAAAATATTACAGAAGTCATTATTGGAACATTGTTTAAAGGGTGAGCTCAGCACATGTTTACTGATTACCCGAAAGAGCAAGATTAACCTCGTTAGAAATTTAAGTTCCCTGAGTCTTTCAGCATTTATGCCTTCAGGGATGGGGGAGTAGGCTTTTTGAAGGTAACTACAAATTTTGTAGCTAGTAGCTGTAGCCGCTAGAGTTTTATTAAATGTAGCTAATAGTGCCTACAAATTTTAGTGTAGCTATAGCGACAATTTTTGCTACAATTTCACCACAGGCTTGACTGGTCAATCCTGACTGAACTGTGGACAGTTTTAGCAAATGGGCACAAGGTCATCACCGCTTACTAGTAGGCTTAGCTCCGAAATGGTAAGAAGTGCCGTTTTGTCCTTTTAACAAAAAAGAAATCACCTTTGGAGCCACAATATTTTATGTCTGTTTTACCATCTTGGCTGTAAATATGTCTCAGCATGTGTTGATGTGCTAGTACAGACTAAAGTATAATATAAACACAAATGCAGACTTACTTTGCTCTGCTTTAAGCTTTTGGCTTGCTTGGTGTGAGAGGGTGGAGATTCACAAACATTGTCACAAATGCACTTTGAAAGTAGTTTAAAAATTACTGCACAACTTTTCAAAAAGTAGCCGAAAAGTACTGCAATACTTTTCAAAAAGTAGCTATAAAGTAGTGCACAACTTTTCAAAAAGTAGCTATAAAGTAGTGCACAACTTTTCAAAAAGTAGCCAAAAGTAGTGCAGTACTTTTAAAAAAGTAGCTATAAAGTAGTGCACAACTTTTCAAAAAGTAGCCAAAAGTAGTGCAGTACTTTTCAAAAAGTAGCTATAAAGTAGTGCACAACTTTTCAAAAAGTAGCCAAAAGTAGTGCAGTACTTTTCAAAAAGTAGCTATAAAGTAGTGCACAACTTTTCAAAAAGTAGCCAAAAGTAGTGCACTACTTTTCAAAAAGTACCCATAAGGTATTATACTACTTTCCAAGAAGTAGCTATGAAGTAGTGCACAACTTTTCAAAAAGTAGCCAAAAGTAGTGCAGTACTTTTAAAAAAGTAGCTATAAAGTAGTGCACAACTTTTCAAAAAGTAGCCAAAAGTAGTGCAGTACTTTTCAAAAAGTAGCTATAAAGTAGTGCACAACTTTTCAAAAAGTAGCCAAAAGTAGTGCAGTACTTTTCAAAAAGTAGCTATAAAGTAGTGCACAACTTTTCAAAAAGTAGCTATAAAGTAGTGCACAACTTTTCAAAAAGTAGCTATAAAGTAGTGCACAACTTTTCAAAAAGTAGCCAAAAGTAGTGCAGTACTTTTCAAAAAGTAGCTATAAAGTAGTGCACAACTTTTCAAAAAGTAGCCAAAAGTAGTGCAGTACTTTTCAAAAAGTAGCTATAAAGTAGTGCACAACTTTTCAAAAAGTAGCCAAAAGTAGTGCAGTACTTTTCAAAAAGTAGCTATAAAGTAGTGCACAACTTTTCAAAAAGTAGCTATAAAGTAGTGCACAACTTTTCAAAAAGTAGCTATAAAGTAGTGCACAACTTTTCAAAAAGTAGCTATAAAGTAGTGCACAACTTTTCAAAAAGTAGCCAAAAGTAGTGCAGTACTTTTCAAAAAGTAGCTATAAAGTAGTGCACAACTTTTCAAAAAGTAGCCAAAAGTAGTGCAGTACTTTTCAAAAAGTAGCTATAAAGTAGTGCACAACTTTTCAAAAAGTAGCCAAAAGTAGTGCAGTACTTTTCAAAAAGTAGCTATAAAGTAGTGCACAACTTTTCAAAAAGTAGCCAAAAGTAGTGCAGTACTTTTCAAAAAGTAGCTATAAAGTAGTGCACAACTTTTCAAAAAGTAGCTATAAAGTAGTGCACAACTTTTCAAAAAGTAGCTATAAAGTAGTGCACAACTTTTCAAAAAGTAGCCAAAAGTAGTGCACTACTTTTCAAAAAGTACCCATAAGGTATTATACTACTTTCCAAGAAGTAGCTATGAAGTAGTGCACAACTTTTCAAAAAGTAGCCAAAAGTAGTGCAGTACTTTTAAAAAAGTAGTTATAAACTAGTGTGCTACATTTCAAAAAGTCATTATAAAGTAGTGCACTACTTTTAAAAAAGCTGTAAAGTAGTGCGTTACTTTTAAAAAAGTCATTATAAAGTTGTGCACTACTTTTCAAACAGTAGTTGTGTAGTTTACCGTGTCTTTAACTGGCTCCTCTGATTTGTCGGTAGCGCTCCAGTTCCCCGCTCCACTACGCTTCTCTTAGTGTGATCCAGTCCGCGTTTTACTCAGAGCTCAGAGACACGGAGCAGCGGCGTAATGTGACTCCTCAGCTCAGCTCTCCACCAGCCTTTATTTATTACACACCCGTTTTTAGGAAAGCCCCGCCCAGCGGCGCTGCCATTGGCTTATGTCCTGTAATGCGGTTACTGCAGTTCAGTGGATGAGAATGCTATGCATTAGAAAAGTATACATAATATATACAACTACTGTAATATAATACAACATAATATAATACCAAGAAGTGCTGTAATACAGTCTTCTGTCATCTAATATACATAAACAATTAAATCAAATTCTCTCTCTCTCTCTATATATACACACACACACACACACACACACACATATATATATATATATAGAACATAATAATATATAGATATTCAATAGTAGCTTTAGGATAAACACTAATAGTGATATACAGTGTTCCACTATAGTAGAACTTAATGCTGAATAAAATTCACCTCTAAAAATAAAGGTGTCCAAAGAGGTGCTTTACATGATCCCATTCAAGAACCACATTTGAGAAGAACCTATTCAATGGAGAACCTTCACTTTATTGAAACTGGGTTCTAAAAGGTTCTACATCTCTTTTTCAACCATAAATCAAAAGCGGTTCTTCTACGAGTCACTAAAAGAACCCTGAAATGGTTCTCCATAGAACTCATGGTTCTAGATAGAACCATTGCCTTTGCTAAAGAACCCTTTTCAGAGTGTGACATAAGGAGAACACACCATAACACACTATTACAACAGAAAAATGTGTCATAATGAAACAACAATGTATTGAAAAGATGGTTCTTCAAGGGTTCTTTAGTAAAGGCTAGTAGAAGCACGAATGCTCAAAGAACCATTTGCATGCTTAAATGGTTCTTTGACTGGTGAAATAGTTTTTCAGATCGATGGAAAATGTGTTGTAGACTGTTCTACCTAGAACGTTTTTTAAATGGTTCCATATAGTACCAAAAAGGGTTCTGTTGTTGTTACTATGTCAAGCTTGAATAGAAGAACTCTTTTTTGTGCTATGTAGAACCAGTTCATCATGCAAGGAACCATTTAAGCATAAAATGGTTCTACATAGAACGCATGGTTCTAGATATGGAACGAAATCACTACAAATAGTGGAATATAAGAAGAACGAGTTATAATATAGTATTTCCACAGAACGAAGCAGCAGCCAATCAGCGGGGAGGGGGGCGTGGCCTGCCTGAATACGGGCGAAGGGCAGCGCGAGCTGGCGGAGCTGCTTCAGAAAGGAGAGCTGGACAGTCAGACAGGCGCGCGCAGAGCGGATTTACTCGCGAGCTGCTCGGGGTGACGATTTGGACATTTACACGGTGAGTCTGAAGTGTCCGCGCGCGCCTGCGTGCCCTTTGTCGCGCGGGTTGTTGTTCTGTGTGCGATAACAATGAGCTGCAGATTGAGCTGTGAAAGCACGCGCTCAGTGCAGCGGGGCGAGCGCGCGCCTGTCTGTGTGTGATGTGTGATTTTAGGGCTTGTAGTGTGTTGAGCTCGTTCAGCTCTTAGAGCTGCAGTAATACAGTAAAGCAGTAATACAGTAAAGCAGTAATACAGTAGTGTAGTGAAGCAGTAATACAGTAAAGCAGTAATACAGTAGTGTAGTAAAGCAGTAACACAGTAATGTAATAAAGCAGTAATACAGTAAAGCAGTAATACAGTAGTGTAGTAAAGCAGTAATACAGTAGTGTAGTAAAGCAGTAATACAGTAATGCAGTAAAACAGTAAAGCAGTAATACAGTAGTGTAGTGAAGCAGTAACACAGTAAAGCAGTAATACAGTAGTGTAGTAAAGCAGTAATACAGTAAAGCAGTAATACAGTAGTGTAGTAAAGCAGTAATACAGTAGTGTAGTGAAGCAGTAATACAGTAAAGCAGTAATACAGTAGTGTAGTAAAGCAGTAACACAGTAATGTAATAAAGCAGTAATACAGTAAAGCAGTAATACAGTAGTGTAGTAAAGCAGTAATACAGTAGTGTAGTGAAGCAGTAATACAGTAAAGCAGTAATACAGTAGTGTAGTAAAGCAGTAATACAGTAGTGTAGTGAAGCAGTAATACAGTAAAGCAGTAATACAGTAGTGTAGTAAAGCAGTAACACAGTAATGTAATAAAGCAGTAATACAGTAAAGCAGTAATACAGTAGTGTAGTAAAGCAGTAATACAGTAGTGTAGTAAAGCAATAATACAGTAGTGTAGTAAAGCAGTAATACAGTAGTGTAGTAAAGCAGTAATACAGTAGTGTAGTGAAGCAGTAACACAGTAAAGCAGTAACACAGTAGTGTAGTAAAGCAGTAATACAGTAGTGTAGTGAAGCAGTAATACAGTAAAGCAGTAATACAGTAGTGTAGTAAAGCAGTAACACAGTAATGTAATAAAGCAGTAATACAGTAAAGCAGTAATACAGTAGTGTAGTAAAGCAGTAATACAGTAGTGTAGTGAAGCAGTAATACAGTAGTGTAGTAAAGCAGTAATACAGTAAAGCAGTAATACAATAGTGTAGTAAAGCAGTAATACAGTAAAGCAGTAATACAGTAGTGTAGTAAAGCAGTAATACAGTAGTGTAGTGAAGCAGTAATACAGTAAAGCAGTAATACAGTAGTGTAGTAAAGCAGTAATACAGTAGTGTAGTGAAGCAGTAATACAGTAGTGTAGTAAAGCAGTAATACAGTAAAGCAGTAATACAGTAGTGTAGTAAAGCAGTAATACAGTAAAGCAGTAATACAGTAGTGTAGTAAAGCAGTAATACAGTAGTGTAGTGAAGCAGTAATACAGTAAAGCAGTAATACAGTAGTGTAGTAAAGCAGTAATACAGTAGTGTAGTGAAGCAGTAATACAGTAAAGCAGTAATACAGTAGTGTAGTAAAGCAGTAACACAGTAGTGTAGTAAAGCAGTAATACAGTAGTGTAGTAAAGCAGTAATACAGTAATGTAATAAAGCAGTAATACAGTAAAGCAGTAATACAGTAGTGTAGTAAAGCAGTAATACAGTAATGCAGTAATACAGTAGTGTAGTAAAGCAGTAATACAGTAGTGTAGTAAAGCAGTAATACAGTAAAGCAGTAATACAGTAGTGTAGTAAAGCAGTAACACAGTAATGTAATAAAGCAGTAATACAGTAAAGCAGTAATACAGTAGTGTAGTAAAGCAGTAATACAGTAATGTAATAAAGCAGTAATACAGTAAAGCAGTAATACAGTAGTGTAGTAAAGCAGTAATACAGTAGTGTAGTGAAGCAGTAATACAGTAGTGTAGTAAAGCAGTAATACAGTAAAGCAGTAATACAGTAGTGTAGTAAAGCAGTAATACAGTAGTGTAGTAAAGCAGTAATACAGTAAAGCAGTAATACAGTAGTGTAGTAAAGCAGTAATACAGTAGTGTAGTAAAGCAGTAATACAGTAGTGTAGTAAAGCAGTAATGCAGTAAAGCAGTAATACAGTAGTGTAGTAAAGCAGTAACACAGTAGTGTAGTAAAGCAGTAATACAGTAATGCAGTAATACAGTAAAGCAGTAATACAGTAGTGTAGTAAAGCAGTAATACAGTAAAGCAGTAATACAGTAGTGTAGTAAAGCAGTAACACAGTAGTGTAGTAAAGCAGTAATACAGTAAAGCAGTAACACAGTAGTGTAGTAAAGCAGTAATACAGTAATGCAGTAATACAGTAAAGCAGTAACACAGTAGTGTAGTAAAGCAGTAATACAGTAATGCAGTAATACAGTAAAGCAGTAACACAGTAGTGTAGTGAAGCAGTAATACAGTAGTGTAGTAAAGCAGTAATACAGTAAAGCAGTAATACAATAGTGTAGTAAAGCAGTAATACAGTAAAGCAGTAATACAGTAGTGTAGTAAAGCAGTAATACAGTAGTGTAGTGAAGCAGTAATACAGTAAAGCAGTAATACAGTAGTGTAGTAAAGCAGTAATACAGTAGTGTAGTGAAGCAGTAATACAGTAGTGTAGTAAAGCAGTAATACAGTAAAGCAGTAATACAGTAGTGTAGTTAAAGCAGTAATACAGTAAAGCAGTAATACAGTAGTGTAGTAAAGCAGTAATACAGTAGTGTAGTGAAGCAGTAATACAGTAAAGCAGTAATACAGTAGTGTAGTAAAGCAGTAATACAGTAGTGTAGTAAAGCAGTAATACAGTAGTGTAGTAAAGCAGTAACACAGTAGTGTAGTAAAGCAGTAATACAGTAGTGTAGTAAAGCAGTAATACAGTAATGTAATAAAGCAGTAATACAGTAAAGCAGTAATACAGTAGTGTAGTAAAGCAGTAATACAGTAATGCAGTAATACAGTAGTGTAGTAAAGCAGTAATACAGTAGTGTAGTAAGCAGTAATACAGTAAAGCAGTAATACAGTAAGTGTAGTAAAGCAGTAACACAGTAATGTAATAAAGCAGTAATACAGTAAAGCAGTAATACAGTAGTGTAGTAAAGCAGTAATACAGTAATGTAATAAAGCAGTAATACAGTAAAGCAGTAATACAGTAGTGTAGTAAAGCAGTAATACAGTAGTGTAGTGAAGCAGTAATACAGTAGTGTAGTAAAGCAGTAATACAGTAAAGCAGTAATACAGTAGTGTAGTAAAGCAGTAATACAGTAGTGTAGTAAAGCAGTAATACAGTAAAGCAGTAATACAGTAGTGTAGTAAAGCAGTAATACAGTAGTGTAGTAAAGCAGTAATACAGTAGTGTAGTAAAGCAGTAATGCAGTAAAGCAGTAATACAGTAGTGTAGTAAAGCAGTAACACAGTAGTGTAGTAAAGCAGTAATACAGTAAAGCAGTAATACAGTAAAGCAGTAATACAGTAGTGTAGTAAAGCAGTAATACAGTAAAGCAGTAATACAGTAGTGTAGTAAAGCAGTAACACAGTAATGTAATAAAGCAGTAATACAGTAAAGCAGTAATACAGTAGTGTAGTAAAGCAGTAATACAGTAATGTAATAAAGCAGTAATACAGTAAAGCAGTAATACAGTAGTGTAGTAAAGCAGTAATACAGTAGTGTAGTGAAGCAGTAATACAGTAGTGTAGTAAAGCAGTAATACAGTAAAGCAGTAATACAGTAGTGTAGTAAAGCAGTAATACAGTAGTGTAGTAAAGCAGTAATACAGTAAAGCAGTAATACAGTAGTGTAGTAAAGCAGTAATACAGTAGTGTAGTAAAGCAGTAATACAGTAGTGTAGTAAAGCAGTAATGCAGTAAAGCAGTAATACAGTAGTGTAGTAAAGCAGTAACACAGTAGTGTAGTAAAGCAGTAATACAGTAATGCAGTAATACAGTAAAGCAGTAATACAGTAGTGTAGTAAAGCAGTAATACAGTAAAGCAGTAATACAGTAGTGTAGTAAAGCAGTAACACAGTAGTGTAGTAAAGCAGTAATACAGTAAAGCAGTAACACAGTAGTGTAGTAAAGCAGTAATACAGTAATGCAGTAATACAGTAAAGCAGTAACACAGTAGTGTAGTAAAGCAGTAATACAGTAAAGCGGTAATACAGTAAAGCAGTAATACAGTAGTGTAGTAAAGCAGTAATACAGTAGTGTAGTAAAGCAGTAACACAGTAGTGTAGTGAAGCAGTAATACAGTAAAGCAGTAATACAGTAGTGTAGTGAAGCAGTAACACAGTAAAGCAGTAATACAGTAGTGTAGTAAAGCAGTAATACAGTAGTGTAGTAAAGCAGTAATACAGTAAAGCAGTAATACAGTAGTGTAGTAAAGCAGTAATACAGTAGTGTAGTAAAGCAGTAATACAGTAAAGCAGTAATACAATAGTGTAGTAAAGCAGTAATACAGTAGTGTAGTAAAGCAGTAATACAGTAAAGCAGTAATACAGTAGTGTAGTAAAGCAGTAACACAGTAGTGTAGAAAAGCAGTAATACAGTAAAGCAGTAATACAGTAGTGTAGTAAAGCAGTAATACAGTAAAGCAGTAACACAGTAATGTAGTAAAGCAGTAATACAGTAAAGCAGTAATACAGTAAAGCAGTAACACAGTAGTGTAGTGAAGCAGTAATACAGTAAAGCAGTAATACAGTAGTGTAGTAAAGCAGTAACACAGTAGTGTAGAAAAGCAGTAATACAGTAAAGCAGTAATACAGTAGTGTAGTAAAGCAGTAATACAGTAGTGTAGTAAAGCAGTAATACAGTAAAGCAGTAATACAGTAGTGTAGTAAAGCAGTAATACATTAGTGTAGTAAAGCAGTAATACAGTAGTGTAGTAAAGCAGTAATACAGTAGTGTACTAAAGCAGTAATACAGTAGTGTAGTAAAGCAGTAATACAGTAGTGTAGTAAAGCAGTAATACAGTAGTGTAGTAAAGCAGTAATACATTAGTGTAGTAAAGCAGTAATACAGTAGTGTAGTAAAGCAGTAATACAGTAGTGTACTAAAGCAGTAATACAGTAAAGCAGTAATACAGTAGTGTAGTAAAGCAGTAATACAGTAGTGTAGTAAAGCAGTAATACAGTAGTGTAGTAAAGCAGTAATACAGTAGTGTAGTAAAGCAGTAATACAGTAAAGCAGTAATACAGTAGTGTAGTAAAGCAGTAATACATTAGTGTAGTAAAGCAGTAATACAGTAGTGTAGTAAAGCAGCAATACAGTAGTGTAGTAAAGCAGTAACACAGTAGTGTAGTAAAGCAGTAATACAGTAGTGTAGTAAAGAAGTAATACAGTAGTGTAGTAAAGCAGTAATACAGTAGTGTAGTAAAGCAGTAATACAGTAGTGTAGTAAAGCAGTAATACAGTAGTGTAGTAAAGCAGTAACACAGTAGTGTAGTAAAGCAGTAATACAGTAGTGTAGTAAAGCAGTAATACAGTAAAGCAGTAATACAGTAAAGCAGTAATACAGTAGTGTAGTAAAGCAGTAATACAGTAAAGCAGTAATGCAGTAAAGCAGTAATACAGTAGTGTAGTAAAGCAGTAACACAGTAGTGTAAAGCAGTAATACAGTAGTGTAGTAAAGCAGTAATTCAGTAGTGTAGTAAAGCAGTAATACAGTAATGTAGTAAAGCAGTAATACAGTAATGCAGTAAAACAGTAATGTAGTAAAGCAGTAATGCAGTAAAGCAGTAATGCACTAATGTAGTAAAGCAGTAATGTGGTAATGCAGTAAAGCAGTAATGTAGTAAAGCAGTAATGCAGTAATGTAGTAAAGCAGTAATGCAGTAAAGCAGTAATGCAGCAATGTAGTAAAGTAGTAATGCAGTAATGTAGTAAAGCAGTAATGCAGTAAAGCAGTAATGTAGTAAAGCAGTAATGCAGTAATGTAGTAAAGCAGTAATGCAGTAAAGCAGTAATGCAGCAATGTAGTAAAGTAGTAATGCAGTAATGTAGTAAAGCAGTAATGCAGTAAAGCAGTAGTGCGGTAATGTAGTAAAGCAGTAATGCAGTAAAGCAGTAATGCTGTAAAGCAGCAATGCAGTAATGTAGTAAAGCAGTAATGCAGTAATGCAGTAAAGCAGTAATGCAGTAATGTAGTAAAGCAGTAATACACTAATGTAGTAATGCAGTAAAGCAGTAATGCAGTAATGTAGTAAAGCAGTAATGCAGTAATGTAGTAAAGCAGTAACGCAGTAAAGCAGTAATGCAGTAATGTAGTAAAGCAGTAATGCAGTAATGTAGTAAAGCAGTAATGCAGTAAAGCAGCAATGTAGTAATGTAGTAAAGCAGTAATGCAGTAATGTAGTAAAGCAGTAATGCAGTAATGTAGTAAAGCAGTAACGCAGTAAAGCAGCAATGCAGTAATGTAGTAAAGCAGTAATGCAGCAATGCAGTAATGTAGTAAAGCAGTAATGCAGTAATGTAGCAAAGCAGTAATGCAGTAATGTAGTAAAGCAGTAATGCAGTAATGTAGTAAAGCAGTAATGCAGTAAAGCAGTTATGCAGTAATGGAGTAATGAGCTGCTCCTGCGGCTGCTGAGTCAAACTGAGCTGAGTTTCACCGCCTGTGTTTACTGAGACTTAAGCGTTGTTTTTGTTCATCATGTGGAGGAAACCGTTTGTGGATGAGGAGTTTTTATTCTGTGTTATCGGTTATTTGCAGGTATTTTGTCTGTAGTTGTGTTATAATTTTATGTGAGTTTGTATTAGTTTTTATTGTTTATTTTAAGGGTTTGTCTGTGTTTGTGTTAGTTAGTTGTTTGGTTTTGTGTAGATTATGTGTATTTGTGTTGTACTTGTGTGTAGTTTGTCAGTATTTGTGTTGTTTGTGTGTTGATTATCTGTATTTGTGTTACACTTGTGTGTAGTTTGTCAGTATTTGTGTTGTTTGTGTGTTGATTATCTGTATTTGTGTTATTCTTGAGTGTAGTTTATGTATATTTGTGTTATATTTGTGTTTAGTTTGTCAGTATTTGTGTTGTTTGTCTGTAGATTATCTGTATTTGTGTTATATTCATGTGTAGTTTGTCAGTATTTGTGTTGTGTGTGTGTAGTTTGTCAGTATTTGTGTTGTGTGTGTGTAGTTTGTGTGTATTTGTGTTACAAACACTGTAGTCTGTCACGGCAAAGTTTCAGCGCTTCCTTGCCTCCACACACCTGATGCAGCTCGTTAAGGTCTCCATGGTGAGCTGATGAGCTGATGAGCTGCATCAGGTGTGTTGAATTAAAGAACAGTTTAAAAGTGTATTTTATATATTACACACAGCCCAAATCTATGTTGGGTCCCTCATTGGGGGGGTGTTGTGGGGCTGAGGTTACCGGCTGGTGGGTGAAATCAAAAGTCCTCATGGCAGTTCTGTGCTAGTGTGTTTCCATGTGGAGTGTTTGTGTCTGAAGGGTGCATTGTGTTACCTCTGCTTCAGTCCAGGAAGCAAAAGAACAGCCGAATGGAAAAAATGTGCCTGGGCCAAACCCCAGTGTGTGTGTGTGTGTGTGTGTGTGTGTGTGTGTGTGTGTGTGTGAGTGTGTGTGAGTGTGTGTGAAACAAAGCATGAAAGCTAGCAGAGTGAGTATATTATTGATATTATTGTTTTAGTAGACTTTCACTCACTGGCCATTTTATTGGAAACACCAACTTTTTATATCCACTCGCTGGCCATTTTATTAGAAACACCTTCCTGTGCTTCCACTCACTTTATTAATGCCATTTTATTTATAAATGTAATTTCATGTAGATTTCAGGCAGCTTGAAGTTGCAGTAAAGGTAAACCCAGTAAGTGGGGTTAATGGCCTGATTAGTGAGATCAGGTGTGTTGGGAGCAGAGAAAACACTGGAATGTGCAGTAGAACTCCGGGAGCGGGACTGGGAACCACTGCACTGCAGGGAAAGGAGATCATCAGGTGTCTGGGTCCATTAGATTCACTAGAAGGAAAAGAACATTATTCACAATAACCTTGTGCAGATGATGCGCTGGCTTCATGGCTTTGCATGTCCAGGCAACAAGAGTGTAAAAATGAATGCGTCATAATACAGTCCTTTGTGATTCAGCGGCACCCGTTTTAGAAAACAATGATAATAAATTATACTCTGTAAACTATACTATACTCTATATAATGTGTAGACACCAATGTTTTGTCTTAAATATTTTTTTCCGACATAAAAAAGTGCTTTGTGTATTATTTTTATTGTCCGTATTTCTCTACTGTGTTTATATGTTTTCTTTATGTGTTTATATCTATTCTTTTTTTTCTTAAATTATTCTAAATTGGACCAAATCACATCAAATTGTGGAAAAAATGGAGATTTTTTGATGCTTTCAACATCACTAGACCATGAAATTGCACCTGATGATTGTGTGCAGTGTAAATAACTGTGATGTACAGCTTGTCTTTTTTTGGGTGATGCATGAGGCATGCAGTTAGAATGATGCTAACTGGTGGGCACCTGTTAAGTATATTAGCCTTGTAGCTCCGATCTCGTCGGTATGTCTGATATTTCTCAAGCTGAGACAGGTTTGGGGACTTTATTAGATTGTAGGCTTTTTTAAATAAACGTTTTAAGTACTTTTGTCTGGTAATATTATCTCACAGTAGTGGAGGATGATTTTGGTTGTTTCTAGCATAATTCTCACAACAAGCTAAATCGTCTGGCAACATAGTGAGATCATTTTACATAATTGAGGGTCCATGGAGGTCCTGACCACTGAAGAACAGGGTAACAGAGTATCAGAGAAACAGATGGACTACAGTCTGTAACTGTAGAACTACAGAGTGCAGCTATACAGTAAGTGGAGCTGATAAAGTGGACAGTGAGTGTAGAAACGAGGAGGTGGTCATGATGTTACGCCTGACCGGTTTGTAATATTTAGGGATGCACAGTGATGTCAGAATCATATCTATATTGGGAGACATACTTAGATTTGACCAACATATATATTTGGTGATATTTTTATTGTTCAGGCAGGACGTTTGTTCATTTTGCTGCGTTGGTACATTTAACTGTAATGTTAATGTAGATAGATTCAGTCCCAGTTTCTGCATTTAATAAATATTCATGTATCAGGCCATAATTCCCATATCAGTGCTTCCCTAATAACATTTCCACAATGTTGCATAATGAGAAATATTTGATATTTTGATGAGACCGTGTTTATTTATTTATTTGATGTTGTGTATTTATTTGTATTTATCTGTATTTTTGTGATTATTATTCCATTTATATAAGCAGCAGTTCCTCCAAAACAAATTCCTCGTAAATAACGTCATTCTGATGCTGATGCCACACACACACACACACACACACACACACACACACACACACACACACACACGCACATAAAATCTTGTCTTACATTCCTTCTGAGGACCTCCATAGGTTTCTGTGGATTTTTTGTATTAGCCAAGTAAAACTACACCCACACCTAAATTTATCCCTAACATTAACCTCAGTAGGCAAGATGCAATTTTCTGCTCTATTAATTTTTCCAAAAATTGTCATTTGTGCTGAAAACAGCACATGCTCAAAATAAATGTCCTCACTTGGGCTTGTACTCAGACTAGTCTTGGTCTTGATAGTATTTGTACTCAGACTAGTTTTGAACTCGATAGTACTTGTACTCAGACTAGTCTTGGTCTCAATAGTATTTGTACTCAGACTAGTTTTGAACTCGATAGTACTTGTACTCAGACTAGTCTTGGTCTTGATAGTATTTGTACTCAGACTAGTCTTGGTCTCAATAGTATTTGTACTCAGACTAGTCTTGGTCTCAATAGTATTTGTACTCAGACTAGTCTTGGTCTCAATAGTATTTGTACTCAAACTAGTCTAGGTCTCGATATTATTTGTACTCAGACTAGTCTTGGTCTTGATAGTATTTGTACTCAGACTAGTTTTGAACTCGATAGTATTTGTACTCAGACTAGTTTTGAACTCGATAGTATTTGTACTCAGACTAGTCTTGGTCTCGAAAGTATTTGTACTCAGACTAGTCTTGGTCTCGAAAGTATTTGTGCACAGACTTAAAAAATGTCATGTTGTCCTATCATGTCCTCTACATGCCTTTACAGGGGTAGTAAGACATTTAAGCACAAACACATGGAGATATGGTGTATTTACTTTGTGTGTGTGTGTGTGTGTGTGTGTGTGTGTGTGTGTGTGTGAGAGAGAGAGGGGGAGAGAGAGAGAGAGAGAGAGGGAGAGAGAGAGAGAGAGAGAGAGAGAGAGAGAGCGAGACTCTGGGCTCAGTGTATAAACAGAATGTTAATGGTTTACAATTTCATATTTCAGGGAATGTAGTCAGGGTAAATGACTGCAATGTCTTAAACACACATCACCCCTACAGGAGCTTTAATGACTCCCATTCTGAATCCATAGGCATTAATATGGAGCTGGTCCCCCTTTGCAGCTCTAACAGCTTCCACTCTTCTGGGAAGTGTCTACAAGATTTCAGAGAGTGTCTGTGGGAATTTGTGTCCATTGATCCAGAAGAGCATTTGTGAGGTCAGATACTGATGTTGGACAAGAGGGTCTGGCTCACAATCTCCATTCCAGTTCATTGCAAAGGTGTTGGATGGGGTTGAGATCAGGGCTCTGCGAGGGCCACTCAAGTTCTTCCACACCAAACTCACCCAGCCTGACTTTATGGAGCTGCTTTTGGTCACTGGGACTCAGGAACAGGGAAGGTTCTTCCCCAAACTGTTCCCACAAAGTTGGAAGCTACAACTGTCCAAAATGTCTTGGTGCTGAAGGTCAAGGTTTACCTTCACTGGAACTGAGGGTTCTAGACCAACCCCTGAAAAACAACCCTGTATCATCATCCCGCCTCCACCAAACTTTACAGCTGGCACAGTGCAGTCAGGCAGGTAAGGTTCTCCTTGCACTCGCCAAACCCAGCCTCGTCTGTCAGACTGACGGATAGAGTGGTGTGATTGGTCACACAGAATACGTCTCCACTGCTCCAGAGTCCAGTGGCGGCGCTTTACATTTACAGTGTTTGGCAGATGCTCTTATCCAGAGCGACTTACAATTTGATCAATTTTTTTTAGCCAGGTAGGCAAAGGTGGTATTAGGAGTCTTGTCCAAGGACTCTTATTGGTATAGTATAGGGTGTTTGTCCAGGTGGAGATTGAGCCCCAGTCTACAGCGCAGAAGGCAGAGGTGTTACCCACTACACTAAACCAACACCCCTCCA
>NC_051223.1:39660115-39667615 GCF_015220715.1 Pygocentrus nattereri
TCCTTTATCAGGTCAACTATACAGTCTGGCTGTTGAACTGCTACTTGTTTGTCTAAGGAAGAGATTAGCTGGCTTTCATGCTGCAAAAGGATTTAAGGGTCCAGAGGTGGTACTCTCTGCCTATGCTGATGATGTAATGGTTTTTGTCAAGAATAGTCAAGATGTTCAGGTTTTAGTTGAGTCCCTCAACTTGCATGAGAAGGCTTCTTCTGCCAAAGTTAACTGGGAGAAGGGTGAGGCTCTTTGTGTAGGCCAGGGACAGATGGAAAGGCTACCACGCCTGCCTGGGACCTTGAGGTGGGGGTAGAGAAGGGCTGAAAGTTTTGGGGGTCTTCTTGGGGACAGAAGCAAAACTGGGAGGGTGTAGAGGAGAGAGTGTGCACCAAATTGTCTCAATGGAAGTGGTTGCTACCCCAGTTGTCCTACAGGGGGAGGGTGTTGGTGGCAAATCACTTGGTCGCTTCCACCGTGTGGCACAGATTCAGTGTTTTACAGCTGCCAGCAGGACTGGTGACTTTCTCCTGGTCAGGCCAACACTGGGTTCGATCAGCTGTCCTATACCTGCCAGTACTAGAGGGAGGACAAGGTCTGGTGGATATCAGGTCCAGGATCATGGCCTTTCGTCTTCAAGCTGCCCAAAGACTACTGTTCCGTGGAGTGATTGCTTGGAAAAATACTGCCACTGTGCTTTTAAGACAAGCTGGGGGAATGGGGTTTGATAAACACCTGTTCCTTATGACCGCGACAGAGGCTGTGTTGGCAGGACTTACACAGTTCTATAGATCGATGCTGGAAGCATGGATGGTGTTTTGTGTCTCGAGAACTGCTGATACGCCTGCTGGTATGTGGTTGTTGGAGGAGCCAATGTTCTTTAGCTCCTTTTTCACTTCAGCTCTTTTGTTTTCAGCAGTTCTGTGCTCTCATTTGGTGGCCACAGGATACACGAAGCTGGGCCACCTTATGAGTACTGGATCGGCGGCTATGAGTGAGAGGACAGGTATCAGGTCCGGTCGTCTGCTGGATCAGGTGATGGCAGAGGTACAGAGGTCACTGCCAGCTGACTACCTGGGCTACCTGAATGACCCATCTGTCATCACCCAGTGAAGGGAAGGCTGTCAGTATGATTTTCCTGAACTGACTGTTAGCCCTGCTGTGGAGTGGACTGAGGATGAGAGGTGTCTCCTTTTCTTCACCACTCCAGTACTAGGCGCCTTCTCCTTGGTTGGGAGGAAGGCACTGTACTTGGTGTGTGTGAAGGTATCCCAGGTACAATTTCTGGATGGAGTTTTATCGACAAGGTGGTCTGAGTTGTTTGGCGCTGACTCCTCCTTGAAAGGCTGCTGGCAGGTTCTGTATAAGCAACCAAATGATAGATAGACAGCTAACCTCCAGTGGAAGATCGATCCAAGCGTTGGGGAGGGCTGCCTCTTTTGCCAAGAAACTGAGTCCCTCTTTCACTTGTTTGTGCAGTGCGCTCAGCTGGGTGGTCTGTTCTTCTTGCTGACCGAATGGCTCTCGTCGTTGGGTGAGGCTTTCCCCTTTCAGCTTTTTATTTTTGGGCCCAAATACACAGTAAGGAGGAAAAATGTCTTAGTTCTACTAAACGTTTTATCTGGTACAGCAAAGTGAGTCATGTGGAAGGTGAGACAGAACCAGATGCTGGGTCAGGGAGCGGTGGACGTGGTGGCTGTGTTCCTGGGGTTGGTAGCTGCAAGGCTGAGATTGGAGCATGCTTACTACAGTTCAGTGGGGAAGTTGCCAGAGTTCATGAGCATCTGGGGCACTAATGAAGTCCTCTGCACAGTTGATGATGTTGGCAATCTACGTTTGATATTTTGATTGTGGGTGTTGCTTTAAATTTATGTCGCCGTTATTCTCTATTTTTTTTTTCTAACACTCGTGAGATTTTGAGTGATAAGTTTGGTGTGTTCATAGGTTTATGACTGTCTCAATAAAAGGTTTTTTAAAATTCAATTTCTATTTCTTTCTCTCTCTCCAGCCCTTCTCTCTCTCTCTCTCTCTCTCTCTCTCTCTCTCTCCCTCTCATTCTCTCTATTTCCCCTCCTCTCTCTACCTTACTCTCACTCTCTCTCTCTCTCTCTCTCTCTCTCTCTCTCTCTGTCTTGCTCTTTCTTCCTCCCTGTCTCTTCTCTCTCTCTCTCGCTCTGTCTCTCCCCTCTCTGTCTTTCTCTCTCTCTCTCTCTCTCTCTCTCGCGCTCTCTCTGTCTCTCTCTCCCCCCTGTCTTTCTCTCTCTCTCTGTCTCTCCCCTCTCTGTCTTTCTCTCTCTCTCTCTCTCTCTCTCTCTCTCTCTCTCCCCCCTCTGTCTTTCTCTCTCTCTCTCTCTCTCTCTGTCTCTCTCTCTCTCTCTCCCCCCTCTCTGTCTTTCTCTCTCTCTGTCCCCTTCTCTCTGTCTCTCTTCTCTCTCTCTCTCTCTCTCTCTGTGTCTCTCTCTCCCCCCTCTGTCTTTCTCTCTCTCGCTCTGTCTCTCCCCTCTCTGTCTTTCTCTCTCTCTCTCTCTGTCTCTCTCTCCCCCCTGTCTTTCTCTCTCTCTCTCTGTCTCTCCCCTCTCTGTCTTTCTCTGTCTTTCTCTGTCTCTCTCTGTCTCTCCCCTCTCTGTCTTTGTGTGTAATAGTGAGTGATGGAGGTGAATCAGGGTTTAGCGTTTGCTCCACACGGCCTTACAAAGCAGCTCCTGATCCAGTCTGGAATGACTCCATCCTTCACTGTCACTCAGGGCAGAATTAGCTCATCTGGCAGTGTTTCACCGCTGGCAGTGCTGGCTTTGGAGGATACACAGTAATATTATTAATATAATCCTATTGTTGTTTGTAGGATATTAGCTGGTATGTACTATTGCTATTATTCCAGTGTTGACAGTGTAATCTGATGTCGCACGTTTGGCTGGGAGTAGTCTGCAGAATCAGGTTTGGAGCTTTGTGTTGGCCAGTTTGGACTAGTCTGCTGAGGCTGATGGTGAATATTTAGCTGGCTGAGGACTGGAGTGTAGCTCCAGCAGCACTGCTGTGTCTGATCCACTCAGACCAGTGCAACACACACCAACACACCACCACCACCACGTCAGTGCTACTGCAGTGCTGAGAATGACCCACCACCCAAATAGTACCTGCTCTGTGAGGGTCCATGGGGGTCCTGACCACTGAAGAACAGGGTGAAAAGTGGCTAGAGTGGAAGTAATGGAGCAGCTGTGGCCTAAATGCTTGACCTTTCGGTGTCCAGATTACAGCACAAAGGCCAGAGTAAAGTGGCAGAGAGGGTATCACTTTAAATGCTCTCTCTACAGCACTAATATGATCGTCACATTTATTCTATACATTTATTCTAATGTGATAAACTCACTGCTGAGGTCAACTGTTTAAAAATTTGCCTAGACGCCTAAAACCTTCACACAGTGCTGTGTATAAACACGTATTTATTCAAGATTGTCATTATATGCTGTTACCTGCGCCTCCTTGTGCATTGATAATTGCACTGCCTTTTTATCTCAGGTTATAGATCATATTACATAATATTTTTGTATTTTTTTATTTGTATATATTCTTGTATATGTTTTGTATTTTTGATGTATTCTTTTTTTTATATTTTATCGCCCTTGTTGTTATAACTGTCCTGTGTTGTGTGACTAATAGTGGCTGTTAAATGGCCTTTGGAGATCAATAAAGTATCTATCTATCTATCTATCTATCTATCTACCTATCTATCTATCTATCTATCTATCTATCTATCTTGTCTGTCTGTCTATCTATCTATCTATCTATCTATCTATCTATTCATCCATCCATCCATCATTTCATTTTCATCAAAAATGTCACTGGTGTTACCTTTGTTCTATCATTTTCGGTGCCCACTGCGGCAGTATGCTTTAGCCTGGGATGCTTGTTGATTTGGGTTTCTGACGTTTTTGCTTTTTTCTGTTTCAGTGTGAAGATGCTGAAATTGGCTGTTGGGTTTATGTTAACTTGTGCTGTATTTAACGTGTGTGTAATCTTACTATTGTTTTATGTGCTTATAGCGATGATGTGCCCAGTGCTAGGGTTAGTGTGCTGCCATCGTGGTGCTGCATGGGCATCACGTAACCTGTTTTGATATCATAAAAAGATTTACTGACCAGCCAAAAAACTTAGTCAGGCTCTCCAATTAGTTGTGCCCATATGACTTAATCATCTGGGCCTGCCAATGTACATTTGCTTGTATTAAGAGTTTGTCTTGGGGTTTCATTGTAACCTGACACACTCAGCACAGTTTACGTCCGTTTATTGCTCCTAAAGTGTCTAGTTCAGAGATCCGCAACCCAAATCAAGCCACCTTGAGAGACACAACATTTGATGTCCATTTTACCATCTTGGCTGTAAATAGTGAGTGCTAAAGTACTAGTATAGCCCTCTGCTTGGAGCTTCAGCTCAGCTATAGCCGCTTTTCTCGCATCTCCAGCAGGAAACTTTTCCAAAAGTAGAACCATTTCTTGTAAAATGTCTCTCAGTGACTTTTTACAAGGCTTCTCATTCACCAGCTTCTTAAACTGATTTTCCCGTTACACCACAAATGGTGCCTGATGCGCCAGAATGAAACTGCTGCACCATTTAAAGTGGAGCGGGAAAATTCAAACAAGAAGCTGGCGAATGAGAAACTGACTTCAGAGTCAGACTTTTTAGTGTTTCAGTTTCCCGTTGCAGATTAAACGTATCAGGAAACCAGCTGGAGTGACTATAAACACTAATCAGTCCATTCGTCTCCAAATTATCGATGTCCGTCTTAAATCTCTCTCTTTGCCGTTTCGTAGCTACTAGCTGGGCGAGACTGTCGTCTGTGTTGCTATGGTGACCAGCCGTCTGCGCTGATCTTCAGGGTTAAAGGGTGAATCAGCAGCTCTACATTAACTCCAGCGTTTAAGACCATTTACTGTTAAACTGTGTTGAAGGATCAGCAGAGCTTTATTTTACTGTAGAGGAGGATTAATTTATTATTACCTACTGATCTGATTCAGCTGTGGAGACACAACAGGGCAGTAAAACAGCCGCATGGTGATGACCCTTGGTCTAGAGCAAGAACCAGAACTGACAATAGGAGTGACAGTGAGATGCTGCAGTGTGCCAAGACATTTATTCATTTACGGTGAATGAAATGCCATTGAAGGACGTAATTCTTACTTAATTGCTGTTGGTGATGTTAAGGAAGGGCTGAGTCAGGCTGGCTGTGACGGCAGGACAGGAGCAGAAAGGCGCATTAATATGCGTATTGTGGCGTTTGTTGCTATGCAGATTGCTCGGTGTTAGTGAAGCGTGCTAATTAACACCCTGCTAACGCTCCAGCATATGAAAGGATTGATTGAAGGGGGAGACGTTTTCAGCCCCCCGGCTTACTATACAAAAAACTCATCACACCATGGTGATTGGATCATGATGCTTAATGCTTACAGCTAATTCTGTAATAACAGTGCAGTTAAATGGTAATAAAACAACACATTTGATTCAGATAGTGACTCCACATTGTCCTTATTATACACATACAGTACAGTCACATGCAAAAGTTTGAACACCCCCTACGTTTGACGTATTTGTGGAAATTTTAAATATAAAATATGCCATAACTTTTTAAAAATGTGTTTTTTCCCAATATGTTAAATATAAAAATAAAGAGTAGTTTATAACAGTAAAAATGTTTTAATTTAAAATTAGTTAATTTTTTAACCCTCTACTGAACTTTGTTGCCATATGGCAACAATTACTTTATCTTAATTTTACTGAAAAGCAGTGATATAAAATCTGTGATTTCTTATTTAATTGTGGGAAAAGGGTCTTTTACTTTGAAAGGACAAATACTTCTTGACATCACATGACCAGGATTTTTTCTTATGATGTTGTTATTACCATACATTCCAAATACCAATGGGAATTGTATTAATTAAATAAAAGGATAAAAGGATGTTTTAAATTTTGTGCTGCTTTGGTACGGATGCGCATTGTTTCCAAATGGCAACAATTTACCAAGTAACCCACAACATTTTTTGTATTTTTTTTCAAAAGTTTCTATTATTTAAGCAATCTCAAATAATAAGAACACATTAAAACATTTGATCATGTTTAAGTAGTAATTCATGCAGTAGATGGTTAATTTACTATTATATGTATGACATTTTTTGTTTGTTTTGTTTTTTAACGAATGGGAATTGTGGGCCGACACCTCATATCTTCAGTCATTTTCATGTTTATATCTGTAAATGCTGAGACATGAACATTTATGAAATGTACAAACTGGGACGACATCTACTTGTATTAGCATTCCAGAGAAATATGACATTTATTTCTACAGAAAAATGGATAAAAGGCAGATATTTTAGTGCCGTAACCCAACATCATCTTACATTCTTCAATAAATACATCATTAAATATCGGTTTGAAATGTTAGTCAAGTTTAAACGTCTGCCCAATTTTTAGCTATTATTTACCAATACTGATATGAGCAACGCTGAGATTAATAACCGATCACATTGATTTATCAGTCTACTCAGGCTTTAGCAGAGCTCAGTAACGCTGAGATTAATAACCGATCACATTGATTTATCAGTCTACTCAGGCTTTAGCAGAGCTCAGTAACGCTGAGATTAATAACTGATCACATTGATTGATCAGTCTACTCAGGCTTTAGCAGAGCTCAGTAACGCTGAGATTAATAACCGATCACATTGATTTATCAGTCTACTCAGGCTTTAGCAGAGCTCAGTAACGCTGAGATTAATAACTGATCACATTGATTTATCAGTCTACTCCGGCTTTAGCAGAGCTCAGTAACGCTGAGATTAATAACTGATCACATTGATTTATCAGTCTACTCAGGCTTTAGCAGAGCTCAGTAACGCTGAGATTAATAACCGATCACATTGATTTATCAGTCTACTCAGACTTTATCAGAGCTCAGTAACACTGAGATTAATAACTGATCACATTGATTTATCAGTTTACTCAGGCTTTAGCAGAGCTCAGTAACACTGAGATTAATAACTGATCACATTGATTTATCAGTTTACTCAGGCTTTAGCAGAGCTCAGTAACACTGAGATTAATAACTGATCACATTGATTTATCAGTCTACTCAGGCTTTAGCAGAGCTCAGTAACGCTGAGATTAATAACTGATCACATTGATTTATCAGTTTACTCAGGCTTTAGCAGAGCTCAGTAACGCTGAGATTAATAACTGATCACATTGATTTATCAGTCTACTCAGACTTTAGCAAAGCTCAGTAACACTGAGATTAATAACTGATCACATTGATTTATCAGTTTACTCAGGCTTTAGCAGAGCTCAGTAACGCTGAGATTAATAACAGATCACATTGATTTATCAGTCTACTCAGGCTTTAGCAGAGCTCAGTAACGCTGAGATTAATAACTGATCACATTGATTTATCAGCCTACTCAGGCTTTAGCAGAGCTCAGTAACGCTGAGATTAATAACCGATCACATTGATTTATCAGTCTACTC
>NC_051223.1:39670115-39682615 GCF_015220715.1 Pygocentrus nattereri
TAAATACAGTCTAAATGAAAACACAGAGGGACTTTGCTCTGCATTAAGCTTCAGCTCAGCTATAGCTGCTTTTCTCACATCTCAGGCAGGAAACTTTTCCACAAAAGTGAAACGAAGCGACTTCAGCTTTCACGACTTAAAAACACAAAGTCCATTCGTCTCCGAATTATCGATGTCCGTCTTAAATCTCTCTCTTTAGCTCTAGCTAGGTGAGACTGGTGTCTGTGTTGCTATGGTGATACATTAACTATATACTCTGCATTAACTCCAGCGCTTAAGACCATTTACTGTTAAACTGTGTTGAAGGATCAGCAGAGCTTTATTTTACTGTAAAGGAGGATTATTTTATTACTACCTACTGATCTGATTCAGCTGTGGAGCCACAAGAGGGCAGTAAATGAGCCGCATCGTTGTGTGCAGGGCTGTCACCACTGGGGACAAAATCTTAAACCTAGTTGTTGGCTTTGCGACCAATATTATGCGTTATGTGCAATTATTTTGCCATTAATGTTAGTTATAAAGACCAACATAACCACTTTTTGTAGCTTGAGGCTTGAACAGTGAATGTATTGCCCCAGTTAGATGGGATCATGTTGTGAACAGCACAGGGCTGTTTGGTTGCAGAGGAACCGGGGGGTCTAACAACAATGCAAATACATTTTGTTTACTCTACACCTTGAATCTTTGAGCTGCTCTGCATGGTCAGCAAACACCACACTTAGTCTCAACAAACAAACTCACACCTCGTCTGTAACGTCTACAATCTACTAATACTTACATCACCAAGACAGCCACCATAACACGCAACAGGCTGTTTCCACTCACCCACTACACACCAGACTGGAGTTATTCTGGCTGCGTGTTTGAGGTCGTTGTTAAAATGTCCATTGATTCAGTTCCCCTCTAATATCTCCCGGTTCATCCCCCCTTTCATGTCTCCTTCAGTGGTATCCAAAGCCCCGGGACTGTTTACAGCAAAACAGCTCCATGTCATGATGCTCCCACCATCATGCTTCACTGCGGGTGTTTATTTTTGTGAGGGCTGCAACAAACAACTAATTCGATGATCGAATAATCGGTCGATTACTGAAACGATTATTCGGATTATAAAATAACTTTAACGTGGCTATTAGCTTCTAAATGTATCTTCAGGGTGTTTTATGCATTTTCTAAATAACAACGAAGACAATAATGATTCAGGAATTCACTGCATTAATGAATTTCCTGCTAAAGTTAAAAAAAGCAAGATTTCCTGTCAAAATTTCTAACCAAGGATGCGCAAAGTAGCAGCAAGAAAATGACGAAGATTAATCGGTTTTCCTTTAATGAAGTAAATAAAAAACAATTCTAAATTGAAATGTTAAGTGTAAACAGTGCAGTCTGTGCTGTCTGTTGTCTGCTGAAACCAAGTTGTGCAGTCACTGGTCTTTATTGAAATGGAGGAAAGTCAGTATCTCTCAGTGCTCCTGGGAGAGTCTCGCTCTCCTATGAGAGCTGATAATCCCCACTGCAGAGGAGGTGCGCTCTGATAGAGCGGCGGGGAAAGTGGCGAATGTTTGTGAATATGCAAAGTCAAATTAACGAATTTGTGCAAACGCTTCATTTCAACCTCTTCTGGACCCTCTGTCCAGCATTTCTAAATTAAATGTCAGCTTATGACATGAAGTACGACGGCTTTTAACATCAGCATTAGCTCACTAGCACATCCCAAACTTGAACTTGAGTGACGTCCCATTCTTAATCCATAGGGTTTAATATGATGTCGGCCCACCCTTTGCAGCTATAACAGCTTCAGCTCTTCTGGGAAGGCTTTCCACAAGGGTTAGGAGTGTTTATGGGAATTTCTGACCGTTCTTCCAGAAGCGCATTTGTGAGGTCAGACACTGATGTTGGACGAGAAGGCCTGGCTCACAGTCTCCGCTCTAATTCATCCCAAAGGGGTTCTATGGGGTTGAGGTCAGGACTCTGTGCAGGCCAGTCAAGTTCTTCCACACCACAACTGGATCATCCGTGTCTTTATGGACCTGCTTTGTGCACTGGTGCGCAGTCGTGTTGGAGCAGGAAGGGGCCGTCCCCAAACTGTTCCCACAAAGTTGGGAGCATGAAATTGTCCAAAATCTCTTGGTGCTGAAGCTTTAAGAGTTCCTTTCACTGGAACTAAGGGGCCGAGCCCAACTCCTGAAAAACACCCCCACACCATGATCCCCCCTCCACCAAACATGAAGCTCTCTACGCTGTTCTTGAGCTGATCTGAAGGCCACATGAAGTTTGGAGGTCTGTAGTGATTGACTCTGCAGAAAGTTGGTGACCTCTGCGCACTATGCCCCTCAGCATCCGCTGACCGCTCTGTCATTTTACGTGGCCGACCACTTCGTGGTCGAAACATTCCTAGCGAATGTCGAAACATTCCTAGCGAACGTGGGAAAGACGCGGAATGACGTCGCCAACTAATTCGGTCGTCGATTGTGGTTGACTAAGTCGAATAATGGTTGCAATCCGACTTTCTACGAACATGATGAGCTGGAGGTTTGTCATCTCACTAGAATACACGGTTCCAAAAGAGTTCCGCTTTGTCTAAATGCTCACATGCAAATTTTAGATGTGAATCTTTGAGCTTCTCTTTTATCAGAGGGGTTTTGCGTAGGGTGTAGGAACAGAGACGACTGAGGTGCTTATTGTTCTCTGTGTAATTGTTGCTCTGCTGCTTTCAGGTCAACCATCAGCTCATTTCAAAAGACCACAGGCTTCCATTTTTCCTCATCATTAGTCTGAGAGAAATCCTGGGTGGAGCACCTGAGCAGAGACGATAGAAGTTCCATGAACTTTCCACTTACAGTTATTGAACCAGATGTATTGAAAACCATGTAAATGGCCTTTGACAGGACTTTGCTGATTACTGTTCTAAATGAGAACCTGAGGAAGCTCCTTCACCTTTAGCGTGACTGCTACTTATAAACGATGTCACCTTTCCAACCAGTGGCCACGTCTTTTATAGCTACAATAGTGGCGATTTGCGCAAGAATATATATGTTTAGCCACAGACCACACCAAGTGGTTCTTCTATGGTATCCAAAGACCCTTTTCAGGCATCTTTATTTTTAAGAGTGTAGTTGTGGTTGAGATATAATCGAGGTGTTTGTGGTTCTTGTGTTGTTTTGTGGCGTTCAGTCTTTTCTCAGAAGCAAAGTCATTGGACAAAGACCCTCTGAGGTGTCAGACGAGAGCCTATCGAGTGATTTTGCAAAGCAAAAACAGGTCTCGGCATCTCTGCACGGCTACTTGAGCGGCGCGCCTCTTCCACAGACATTGATAGCGCAGGCAAATGCAGTTTGCTCGGAAGCTGCTGTGTAAACGGACAGGAGTTCATGCTGAAAGCTGGAAGTCCCCCTCGCTGGGCCAGTGAGAAAGCACATTTGTTTAAAGCTGTTGAAATGCAAACGTGAGTGAGCGCAGTAGACAATGTGTGAGTGTTGGTAATTTACACACACACACACACACACACACACACACAAATGGACAAGACATACAAATGAATACAAATACACCAAATAAAAACATACATATGAACGTTTTTGGTTTTTGAAATAATTTGAAAACGCCTGTTGCCCTTTACGTTGTGTGTGAATTTCATGATAAATGGACCAAAAGAAACGGCGCAAAATGACTTGGAAACAATTCTGGTTCCATTGACTTCCATTAAAAGTAAAGCAGGTTTTTTCCTTCTCCTGTAAAGTCACCATTTTGGAGATGTGAGGTTTTGTTCTGACAACAGCGATTATATTTTTTTCACTTAATAGAATCGTGTTAGGTGTATTTACACTCTGCACGTATTGTAGAAATACTTTTATTTTATTGTTAAGTTTTGGTTTGAAACAAAGAGGTTTAAGTCTTGAAACGGCCAACATAAAACTATCCAATCAAGATGGTTCTCTCTGTGGTATCTAGGTAGATACAGCTGAGCTGCTCTCCTATTGGTTAGGACTTCAGGAGCTGGACTGAAGGCCTTACATGTTAGATTAACTACCAGCATAATTAGGAAATGACAGAGGTGTGTTTGTTAGTTCCTTGTTGTGGATTAAACGTATCAGGAAACCAGCTGAACAATAAACACTAATCAGTCCATTCGTCTCCAAATTATCGATGCCCGTCTTAAATCTCTCTCTTTGCCGTTTCGTAGCAACTAGCTGGGCGAGACTGTTGTCTGTGTTGCTATGGTGACCAGCCGTCTGCGCTGATCTTCAGGGTTAAAGGGTGAATCAGCAGTTCTACATTAACTCCAGCGTTTAAGACCATTTACTGTTAAACTGAGTTGAAGGATCAGCAGAGCTTTATTTTACTGTAGAGGAGGATTATTTTATTATTACCTACTGATCTGATTCAGCTGTGGAGCCACAACAGGGCAGTGAATGAGCCACTTGTTGCCGACCGCTGGCCTATAGTGAAGTGCTTCAGTTAGAAATCTATCAATTTTATTCAAAAAAAGAAAAATCAGATCATTATCAGATTCTAATGCCAGTATCTGAAGAGGCCGTGTGAGCAGTACGGGAACGCTGCAGTGATTCCTGACTGCATTTGTGAAGTGTTTGCCTCCTTTAGCGCTCCTCCGAGAATTTTCCCCGTCAACTCAGGAAAGAGTTCCTGTCAACAGCACAGCCTGCCAGAAAAACTGTTCTCCTCAGAGCTGGAGAGAGGAGATTAGAGCAGAACCGCTCTGCCAGGAGGAAATTCTTACTGCCAGATGCTGAAGAAACAGCAGCTTTTCTAGAATTCTCCCTCCGCAAACAGTTTCATTTTTCTAGAGAAAGACACTCGTATGCACTGCATGTAACTTTACAGCAAGGAACAAAACCTTCCCTGAATGGAAGGTAATGGAGCAAGATTTTTACCTGTTAATTTTGGAGCGTTTCTGATGCTCCAATTATCGTGAAACGCTGAGTGTAAAGGGCGACTATTTTATTTTCAAATTCTGGAAAGAAAGCTCAGTACGTGATGAAATCTCAAATTTCACCACCAACACTACATTTCCAAAAATATTCGCTCGTCTGCCTTCACAGGCATATGAACTTGAGTGACGTCCCATTCTTAATCCATAGGGTTTAATATCATGTCGACCCACCCTTTGCAGCTACAACAGCTTCAGCTCTTCTGGGAAGGCTTTCCTCAAGGGTTAGGAGTGTGTTTATGGGAATTTTTGACCGTTCTTCCAGAAGCTCATTTGTGAGGTCAGACACTGATGCTGGACGAGAAGGCCTGGCTCACAGTCTCCACTCTAATTCATCCCAAAGGTGTTCTATGGGGTTGAGGTCAGGACTCTGTGCAGGCTGGTCAAGTTCTTCCACACCAAACTGGCTCATCCACGTCTTTATGGACCTGCTTTGTGCACTGGTGCTCAGTCATGTTGGAACAGGAAGGGGCCGTCCCCAAACTGTTCCCACAAAGTTGGGAGCGTGAAATTGTCCAAAATCTCTTGGTGCTGAAGCTTTAAGAGTTCCTTTCACTGGAACTAAGGGGCCGAGCCCAACTCCTGAAAAACAGCCCCACACCATGATCCCCCCTCCACCAAACTTTACACTCACAATGCAGTCAGACAAGTACCGTCTCCTGGCAACCGCCAAACCCAGACTCGTCCATCGGATTGCCAGACAGAGAAGCGTGATTGGTCACTCCAGAGAACTCGTCTCCACTGCTCTAGAGTCCAGTGGCGGCGCTTTACACCACTGCATTCCACGCTTTGCATTGCGCTTGGTGATGTAAGGCTTGGATGCAGCTGCTCGGCCATGAAACCCATTCCATGAAGCTCTCTACGCTGTTCTTGAGCTGATCTGAAGGCCACATGAAGTTTGGAGGTCTGTAGTGATTGACTCTGCAGAAAGTCGGTGACCTCTGCGCACTATGCCCCTCAGCATCCGCTGACCGCTCTGTCATTTTACGTGGCCGACCACTTCGTGGCTGAGCTGCTGTCGTTCCCAATCGCTTCCACTTTGTTATAATCCCACTGACAGTGGACTGTGGAATATTTAGTAGTGAGGAAATTTCACGACTGGACTTGCTGCACAGGTGGCGTCCGATCACGGTACCACGCTGGAATTCACTGAGCTCCTGAGAGCGACCCATTCTTTCACTAATGTCTGTAGAAGCAGTCTGCAGGCCTAGGGGCTCGGCTTTATACACCTGTGGCCACGGAAGTGACTGGAACACCTGAATTCACTGATTTGGGTGGGTGGGTGATATTTTTTGGCAGTCTAGTGTACATATATATTATATTATATTATATTAGACCAGCACAACACACAACCGCCACATCAGTGTCACTGCAGTGCTGCGAGTGACCCACTAATAATGCACTGCTCTGATGATCTGACCACGTACCTCCTCTACACCTCACCGATAAGCATGGAGCTAATGGCACTCCTGTCGTCACACACTCACCCCAGGTGGTGTGAAGGTGTTGAGTATCTCTAATAGACTTGAGTATGTGGGTCCTGGCACTGAATGTTATACTGTTATCTGTAAACCTGGATTAAAGTGTGTCACATGGGTGAAACAGCAGTAGTTGTGCTTTTGTCCTGTTGCTGTATGTCTAATGTATTTTATTGCTTGCTACGAGTGCAGAGCGCTGATGTAAACCGAGCTGCAGTGTCTGTGTGCTGCCTGCTGTTGTGTGGTGAATTCCTGCTCTCTCTCTTTATTGATGGAGCAGCTTTGACGTGCCCCGCGGCCCCAGCAGTGCCCTGTGCGTTCTCACCTCAGCAGTAATATGGTTGGCTTCTGTAGATCTCTGAAGTCGTGTCAGCAAACTATACTGGGTGTCATGAGCTCCGGGTCTAATAATAAACTAGTGATAGTATTAATGCGCCCTGAAATGATGTAACGTAGATGTGGGTGTACTGCTTAACTACATCATGATTATACGGACTGATACATGTCGGCGTTTTAGGGCCACTATTAATGAATAATAAAAATAGTAGACTCATAAAGTCGTAATATTTCGAGAAAATTTGTAATATTTTGAGAATAAAGTCATAATATTTCGAGAAAAAGTTTTATTTAAGAATAAAATTATCTAGAATACAGAGCCAGACGGACTTGGAGGAAACTCTGTTTATCTAGAATAAAGAGCCGGACGGACTCAGAGGAAACGGCGTTTATCTAGAATAAAGAGCCAGGCGGACTCGGAGGAAACAGCGTTTATCTAGAATAAAGAGCCGGACGGACTCAGAGGAAACGGCGTTTATCTAGAATAAAGAGCCGGACGGACTTGGAGGAAACTCTGTTTATCTAGAATAAAGAGCCGGACGGACTCAGAGGAAACGGCGTTTATCTAGAATAAAGAGCCGGACGGACTCGGAGGAAACGGCGTTTATCTAGAATAAAGAGCCGGACGGACTCGGAGGAAACGGCGTTTATCTAGAATAAAGAGCCGGACGGACTCAGAGGAAACGGCGTTTATCTAGAATAAAGAGCCGGACGGGCTTGGAGGAAACTCTGTTTATCTAGAATAAAGAGCCGGACGGACTCAGAGGAAACAGCGTTTATCTAGAATAAAGAGCCGGACGGACTTGGAGGAAACTCTGTTTATCTAGAATAAAGAGCCGGACGGACTCAGAGGAAACGGCGTTTATCTAGAATAAAGAGCCGGACGGACTCGGAGGAAACGGCGTTTATCTAGAATAAAGAGCCGGACGGACTCGGAGGAAACGGCGTTTATCTAGAATAAAGAGCCGGACGGACTCTGAGGAAACGGCGTTTATCTAGAATAAAGAGCCGGACGGGCTTGGAGGAAACTCTGTTTATCTAGAATAAAGAGCCGGACGGACTCAGAGGAAACAGCGTTTATCTAGAATAAAGAGCCGGACGGGCTTGGAGGAAACTCTGTTTATCTAGAATAAAGAGCCGGACGGACTCAGAGGAAACGGCGTTTATCTAGAATAAAGAGCCGGACGGGCTTGGAGGAAACTCTGTTTATCTAGAATAAAGAGCCGGACGGACTCAGAGGAAACGGCGTTTATCTAGAATAAAGAGCCGGACGGGCTTGGAGGAAACTCTGTTTATCTAGAATAAAGAGCCGGACGGACTCAGAGGAAACGGCGTTTATCTAGAATAAAGAGCCGGACGGACTCAGAGGAAACGGCGTTTATCTAGAATAAAGAGCCGGACGGGCTTGGAGGAAACTCTGTTTATCTAGAATAAAGAGCCGGACGGACTCAGAGGAAACAGCGTTTATCTAGAATAAAGAGCCGGACGGACTTGGAGGAAACTCTGTTTATCTAGAATAAAGAGCCGGACGGGCTCAGAGGAAAGGGCGTTTATCTAGAATAAAGAGCCAGACGGGCTCAGAGGAAAGGGCGTTTATCTAGAATAAAGAGCCGGACGGACTCAGAGGAAACGGCGTTTATCTAGAATAAAGAGCCAGACGGACTCAGAGGAAAGGGCTTTTATCTAGAATAAAGAGCCAGACGGACTCAGAGGAAAGGGCTTTTATCTAGAATAAAGAGCCAGACAGACTCAGAGGAAAGGGTGTTTATCTAGAATACAGAGCCAGACGGACTCTGAGGAAACTCTGTTTATCTAGAATACAGAGCCAGACGGACTCTGAGGAAACTCTGTTTATCTAGAATAAAGAGCCGGACGGACTCGGAGGAAACGGCATTTATCTAGAATAAAGAGCCAGATGGATTCGAATCTCAGGCAGGGTCGTCTACACGGCTTTATTCTCAAAATATTACGACTTTTTTCTTGAAATATTATGACTTTATTGTGAAAATATTACAACTATTCTCGAATTATTACATATTATTCTCAAATTTAAAAATTTCTCTAAATATTATTACTTTTTGCTAAAAATACTACGACTTTATTCTTGAAGTCTAGCATCTTTATTTTTATTAACAGTGGCACTAAAACGCCGTCATACTAATCTGTTGAACTAGTTCAAACACAAGGATTGTGTTGATCTATTTAAAGCCAAGGTGTTAATATATTAATAGAGATACTAACAAGCTACGTATATAAACAATGACTGCTGGGATAGGATCCAGCACCGCCCACGACCCAGAAGGATAAGTGTTTTAGAATGTGTGTATGTAGATCCGTGAACACTCATAGAACCCTTTGCATGATTAAAAGGTTCCTTGCGTTGTTCAGTGGTTCTTCAGATTGACAGAGAACGTGTTTTTTATGGTTTCTGTAAAGAACCTTTTTCGCAATGGGACATTTTAGTGTTTGAGAGTTTCTCGTTGCAGAGAAGCTACAAGTTCTGCGAGACGGTGGTCTGTGTTGCTATGGTGACCAGCCGTCTGCGCTGATCTTCAGGGTTAAAGGGTGAATCAGCAGTTCTACATTAACTCCAGCGTTTAAGACCATTTACTGTTAAACTGTGTTGAAGGATCAGCAGAGCTTTATTTTACTGTAGAGGAGGATTATTTTATTGTTACCTACTGATCTGATTCAGCCGTGGAGCCACAGCAGGGCAGTAACAGAGCCGCATGCAGCTCTGGAGCCTCGTGTTGCCGTGAGAGATTTCTGGTAAGGTGCCTTTCCTCGTCTCGAAATCTGATCATAAGTGCTGATTTGAGAAACGTTGGAAACGTGAGGTGTAAGCTCTACATCTCGCTGTCCACTCATGGTCAAATCACACGAGACAGATATCAGTACTATGTGTGAACGAGGCCAGTGAAAAATGATTTCCCAGAATGCCTGCTGTCAAAATCTGATTTAGTTTCCAGGCAGGGTTACAGAAACATGAAGAAGGGCTGATAAATGGTCTGACGCAGCTGCCGATCTCAGAGGCTCTCCCGCCTGAACGCTGCTGCTCAGGCTCATTAGCATACAGAACGAGAATATGAATATATTTCACACCCAAATCCTCCAGTGACTGACTCCCAACTCTCCAATCCAGCAGCCGTGCACTTCAGAGGGTCATCTGTCATTGTATTGAAATCCGCTGCTGGATGCAAAGTGAATTTGTTTGTATGGCTAATCACTGCCACTAACGGTCAGGACCTAATTACTACGGTTTTTCCCCTAAAATCTCGTTGTAGTCAGTGAGAGAGTTTTTGGTGCAGAGCAATTTGTTTACAGAGAAACAGAAACCTTAGTGTGAGAGAACAAATCTGCCAGTCCCGAAATGAGAAATCTAATTTAAAACGTAGCTCATAAAGTTTATTTATGGAAATGAAGCCACAATAACAGCTAGTTTTGAATTCACGTCACGAAAACCAACACATTTACGTCTATCTCCCCTGCTCGGGCAGTTTAACTGAAACGGCTGGGCAGGAAACTGTTTATCTAGAATAAAGAGCCGGACGGACTCAGAGGAAACCGTCTGTCTGTGCTATTGAAGGAGAATCTCAGGCAGGGTGGTCTACACGGCTATTGGGGGCTTCATCCCCCCCATTCAAAGAGGGCATGAAGTTTCACAGACAGTGAGGATGAAGATCAAAACGATCCTCAGACAGACGGGAGTGAGTGGAGCTCCGGCGCCAGGACAGCAACCGAGACCCCAACACATTATAGCAGCCCCTCTACAGTTAGACCCCCTACAGTTAGACCCCCTACAGTTAGTCCCTCTACAGTTAGTCCCTCTACAGTTAGACCCCCTACAGTTAGTCCCTCTACAGTTAGTCCCTCTACAGTTAGAACCCCTACAGTTAGTCCCTCTACAGTTAGACCCCTACAGTTAGTCCCTCTACAGTTAGTCCCTCTACAGTTAGACCCCTACAGTTAGTCCCTCTACAGTTAGTCCCTCTACAGTTAGACCCCTACAGTTAGTCCCTCTACAGTTAGCCCCTCTACAGTTAGTCCCTCTACAGTTAGCCCCCCTACAGTTAGACCCCCTACAGTTAGACTCTCTACAGTTAGACCCCTACAGTTAGACCCTCTACAGTTAGTCCCTCTACAGTTAGACCCCCTACAGTTAGACACCCTACAGTTAGACCCCTACAGTTAGACTCTCTACAGTTAGACCCCCTACAGTTAGTCCCTCTACAGTTAGACCCTCTACAGTTAGTCCCTCTACAGTTAGACCCCTACAGTTAGTCCCTCTACAGTTAGCCCCTCTACAGTTAGTCCCTCTACAGTTAGTCCCTCTACAGTTAGACCCCTACAGTTAGCCCCTCTACAGTTAGCCCCTCTACAGTTAGACCCCTACAGTTAGACCCTCTACAGTTAGTCCCTCTACAGTTAGACCCCTACAGTTAGTCCCTCTACAGTTAGCCCCTCTACAGTTAGTCCCTCTACAGTTAGTCCCTCTACAGTTAGACCCCTACAGTTAGCCCCTCTACAGTTAGCCCCTCTACAGTTAGACCCCTACAGTTAGTCCCTCTACAGTTAGACCCTCTACAGTTAGTCCCTCTACAGTTAGACCCCTACAGTTAGTCCCTCTACAGTTAGCCGCTCTACAGTTAGTCCCTCTACAGTTAGTCCCTCTACAGTTAGACCCCTACAGTTAGCCCCTCTACAGTTAGCCCCTCTACAGTTAGACCCCTACAGTTAGACCCTCTACAGTTAGCCCCTCTATAGTTAGACCCCCTACAGTTAGACCCCTACAGTTAGACCCCCTACAGTTAGCCCCTCTACAGTTAGTCCCTCTACAGTTAGCCCCTCTACAGTTAGACCCCCTACAGTTAGACCCCTACAGTTAGACCCCCTACAGTTAGCCCCCTACAGTTAGACCCCTTACAGCTAGCCCCTCTACAGTTAGTCCCTCTACAGTTAGACCCTCTACAGTTAGACCCCTTACAGCTAGCCCCTCTACAGTTAGACCCTCTACAGTTAGCCCCTCTACAGTTAGACCCCTACAGTTAGACCCCCTACAGTTAGACCCCTACAGTTAGACCCCCTACAGTTAGCCCCTCTACAGTTAGACCCCCTACAGTTAGACCCCCTACAGTTAGCCCCTCTACAGTTAGTCCCTCTACAGTTAGACCCCTACAGTTAGTCCCTCTACAGTTAGACCCCCTACAGTTAGTCCCTCTACAGTTAGACCACCTTATCCTTCAAATATGACTTTATTCTCGATATATTGCGACTTTATTCTCGATATTTTACGACTTTATTCTCGATATATTGCGACTTTATTCTCGATATATTGCGACTTTATTCTCGATATATTGCGACTTTATTCTCGATATATTGCGACTTTATTCTCGATATATTATGACTTTATTCTCGATATATTGCGACTTTATTCTCGATATTTTACGACTTTATTCTCGATATATTGCGACTTTATTCTCGATATATTGCGACTTTATTCTCGATATATTGCGACTTTATTCTCGATATATTGCGACTTTATTCTCGATATATTACGACTTTATTCTCGATATATTGCGACTTTATTCTCGATATTTTACGACTTTATTCTCGATATATTGTGACTTTATTCTCGATATTTTACGACTTTATTCTCGATATATTGCGACTTTGTTCTCAAAATAGAACATTCCTGAATGTCTAAGCTGTGGTTATAAGTTATTTACCTTTATTCTGGGATGTAG
>NC_051223.1:39687615-39700115 GCF_015220715.1 Pygocentrus nattereri
CGGTCAGAAATTCCCATAAACACTCCTAACCCTTATGGAAAGCCTTCCAAGAAGAGTTGAAGCTGTTGTAGCTGCAAAGGGTGGGCCGACACCATATTAAACCCTATGGATTAAGAATGGGACGTCACTCAAGTTCATATGCGTGTGTATTGTGTGTATTGATGTATTGTATCATATTGAAAGTTGTAGTTTGTGTATCATCACAGCCGTGTGAATGCAAGACGAGAGACTTTTCATTTTGTTCTCTCTTCCTCTCGCTGGTTATCTCCTTCACCGTCTCTCTCTCTCTCTCTCTCTCTCTCTCTCTCTCTTTTCCTCTCTGTGGTCTGCTCTCATTCACCCCGGTTTCCTCAGCTCTATCTTTATGGCTCATTTCTCTATCTCTCTCTCTCTCTCTCTCTCTCTGTTCCTCTAACAGGAAAGAGCTCATTTCCTGAGGTGGCTGTGGATCAGGGCTGCAGAGCAAATCTTCAGGCCTGAGTGTGTGTGCTGTGAGGAGTTGTCTGACCAACCCGAGCGCAGTCTTAGTTTGCAGTGTTGTAACTGGGTGAGGAGTTCCAGCTGAGGTCATTATTTCATGTTTACAGAGTGCGCGTGAGCACTGAGTGGTTGTTGACAGGCTGACCGGTTGTTGCCGTGGCGACTTCAGCAGTCAAAGTTTGAACAGTGAACAGGTTTTTTTGGGGGGTTTTCTAAGTGAAAATAAGTTCAGAGAACAGATTTAAGCCCTTAAAATCACTAAAGCTTATTATTCAGTAACTACAGGGACTTCAATAGAAGCTGGCTGAGCTACTCTTAGCTTATAGATTAAGGGTGTAATCAAACTCTGGGCCCCCAGCGGGCCCTGGCCCTCTAAGGAGTTAAAGCTTTATACCTTATTTCAGTTGTATAACTACAGGGAAGAAATTTAAATATGGTGTCCTTCTGCACGTTGTAGTTCAACATATTTAAATAAAATAAAATGTAGATTGTGCCAGAACTTTTGCACAGGCCGCATTTTATAATTTTATTTTTTTCCAATATTATAACCAGCCCAAAAAAGCAATCGTGCATTAAAATGTGCTTCTATAGAACTATCGAGGATTTGGTAACTTGTTTTTCGCTTCAACAAAATCAACAAAAAGCGAAATTGACCATGGGTCACTTTTACATAGGACTGTACAAGTGTGAACATGAACATGTGATTATGGGAACATTAGCCTGAACATGTGATTATGGGAACATTAGTCTGGACATGTGATTATGGGAACATTAGCCTGAACATGTGATTATGGGAACATTAGCCTGAACATGTGATTATGGGAACATTAGCCTGAACATGTGATTGTGGGGACATTAGGCTGGGCATGTGATTGTGGGAACATTAGCCTGAACATGTGATTGTGGGAACATTAGTCTGGGCATGTGATTGTGGGAACATTAGTCTGGGCATGTGATTGTGGGAACATTAGTCTGGGCATGTGATTGTGGGAACATTAGTCTGGGCATGTGATTGTGGGAACATTAGTCTGGGCATGTGATTGTGGGAACATTAACCTGGACATGTGATTATGGGAACATTGGCCTGAACATGTGATTGTGGGAACATTAGTCTGGACATGTGGTTATGGGAACATTAATCTGGACATGTGATTATAGGAACATTAGCCTGAACATGTGATTATGGGAACATTAGTCTGGACATGTGATTATGGGAACATTAGCCTGAACATGTGATTATGGGAACATTAGCCTGAACATGTGATTATGGGAACATTAGCCTGAACATGTGATTGTGGGAACATTAGCCTGAACATGTGATTGTGGGAACATTAGTCTGGGCATGTGATTGTGGGAACATTAACCTGGACATGTGATTATGGGAACATTGGCCTGAACATGTGATTGTGGGAACATTAGTCTGGACATGTGGTTATGGGAACATTAATCTGGACATGTGATTATAGGAACATTAGCCTGAACATGTGATTATGGGAACATTAGTCTGGACATGTGATTATGGGAACATTAGCCTGAACATGTGATTATGGGAACATTAGCCTGAACATGTGATTATGGGAACATTAGCCTGAACATGTGATTGTGGGGACATTAGGCTGGGCATGTGATTGTGGGAACATTAGCCTGAACATGTGATTGTGGGAACATTAGTCTGGGCATGTGATTGTGGGAACATTAGTCTGGGCATGTGATTGTGGGAACATTAGTCTGGGCATGTGATTGTGGGAACATTAGCCTGAACATGTGATTGTGGGAACATTAGTCTGGGCATGTGATTGTGGGAACATTAGTCTGGACATGTGATTATGGGAACATTGGCCTGAACATGTGATTGTGGGAACATTAGTCTGGACATGTGATTATGGGAACATTAGTCTGGACATGTGATTATAGGAACATTAGCCTGAACATGTGATTGTGGGAACATTAGTCTGGGCATGTGATTGTGGGAACATTAGTCTGGATATGTGATTATGGGAACATTGGCCTGGACATGTGATTGTGGGTACATTGGTCTGGACATGTGATTATGGGAACATTGGCCTGAACATGTGATTGTGGGAACATTAGCATGGACATGTGATTACGGGAATGTTAGCATGAATATGTGATTACGGGAACATTAGTCTGGAAATGTTCCCTTAATCACATTAGTCTGAGCATGTGATCATGGAAACGTTAGTCTGGACTTGTGATTATGGGAACATTAACCTGGACATGTGATTATGGAAACATTAGTCTGAACATGTTCCCATAATCACATTAGTCTGAGCATGTGATTACAGGAACGTTAGCCTGAACATGTGATTATGGGAACCTTAGCCTGAACATTGGGTTATGGGAACATTAGCCTGAGCATGTGATTACAGGAACGTTAGCCTGAACATGTGATTATGGGAACATTAGTCTGAGCATGTGATTACAGGAATGTTAGCCTGAACATGTGATTATGGGAATGTTAGGCTGAACATGTGATTATGGGAACATTAGCCTGAACATGTGATTACGGGAACCTTAGCCTGAACATGTGATTATGGGAACATTAGCCTGAACATGTGATTATGGGAACCTTAGCCTGAACATGTTTAGAACCCACATGGGTTCTAAACAATAGAAGAACCCTTTTTGGTGCTATATAGAACCATGTACAACACATATTCTGTCAATCTGAAGAACAAATTCACATTAAGCATGCAAATTGTTCCATATAGAACTAATGGCTTTAAATAGAACCTTATTCATTTGCTAAAGAACGCCTGAAGAACCATTTAAGAGAGCCGTTTTCCTTATATTGGCATGAAGTCGACTGCAGAAGGATGGCAGGAAGTCAGAGGAGTCTAGAAATTGTCCCCTCACTGCTGTGAGTGAGGAATAAAGAGAAGCCGTGTTCTGCGCTGGTGGGTCTGCAGTCAGTTGCCGCTGAATGGTTTGTGTTTGCTGTGGCTGTGTTTTCGTTTCACGCGGCAGTTTGAGTCTGTAAATTCCTCTGTTTACTCTCCTGCCTGTGATATCAAGATTGGCAGACCCGTCTGAGAGACTGTGAAATGCGCATGGCCGTAACCTGAGCTGAACAAACAGATTGTGATATCTGCAGGAGAATCTGGATCTCGAGACTCCGAGTACAGGGAGCGTCTCTGCAGGTGGGCTCAGAAATACCACAGTGTACAATAGACGACATCATTCTCTGAACACATAATGCACAGTAAACTGGGCTGGGTGGGAATCACTGCACGCTCTACGACACGATGTTCAAGATGCGACTCTATAGTGACATTTAAAGATTTAAAGCCTCTTTTATTGATGAAAAACTGAGAAAACATCCTTTATTCTTACATATTCTACAAGTTCCTTTGATCTGAGCAGTTTTCAGTACAGTAGGAGAGTGTAATGTCTGGAGTCTCGTACAGTAACTCTTATAGTCGTTTTAGAGCCGTGTTTATGATTCCTCCCTGAGCTGCCGCACTCCTGTCTATGGAGAAAGGGTTTTATATTTATAGCTCTTTTAGTTGTGCCATTCTTTAGAGCTCTTACTCTTGGTAATTCCAGTCCTAAGGGCCCGTTTATGCGATAATTCGAGTATTTAGGGCGTTTACTCTTGGTAATGCCAGTTTTTAGGGCTGTTGCTCTTGGTAGTGCCAGTCTTTAGGGAGCTTATTATTGGTCTTGCCAGTCTTCAGTGGTCTTACTCTTGGTAATCCCAGTCTTTAGGGTGCTTACCCTTGTTAATCCCAGACTTTAGGGCTCTTACTCTTGGTCGTGCTGGTCTTTAGGGCTTTTACTCTTGGTAATGCCAGTTTTTAGGGCTCTTAGGCTTGGTAATGCCAGTCTTTAGGTCTCTTGGTCATTTTAGTCTTTAGGGCTCTAACTCTTGGTAATGACAGTCTTTATAGTGCTTACTCTTAGTAATGTTTAGAGCTTTTATTCTTGGCAATGCCTGTGTTTAGAACTATTACTCTTGAATGTGACAGTCTTTAGGGGACTTATTATTGGCAATACCAGTCTTTATAGCTGTTACTCTTGGTAATTCCAAGATATAGGGCTCTTACTTTTGGTAGTGCCAGTCTTTAGGGGGCTTACTCTTGGTAGTGCAAGTCTTTAGGGGGCTTATTACTGGCAGTGCCAGTCTTTAGTAGTCTTGCTCTTGGTAATGCCAGTCTTTAGAGCTGTTACTCTTGGTAATTCCAGGTTTTAGGGCTCTTACTCTGGGTAGTGCCAGTCTTTAGTGGTCTTGCTCTTGGTAATTCCAGGCTTGTGGGTTCTTACTCTTGATAATGCCAATGTTTAGGGCACTTACATTTGGGAATGCCAGTGTTTAGAGCTTTTACTCCTGGTAGTGTCAGTCTTTAGAGCTCTTGCTCTTGGTAGTGCCAGCTCATAGAGCTCTTGGTTTTAGAGATTTAACCCTTGGTAGCGTATAGAGTGTGTAACAGTATTAACTGGTTGCTAAATTCTCTGCATTTAGTATTCATTCAGTGCTATTTATATATTCGTCCAGAGACAGATAGCGAGAGGGAGAGAGATTAATACCCCGCCTCCCCCCCCCAACACCACCCCCGGCTTCATCAGCTTCAAACTGGAAAACCTTTTCATATTAAAACAGGCGTACAGTCTCTCTGTTTGGTTCAGCCCCAGAGGGAGAATCACACACACTCATACACACACACACACACACACACACACACACACATAAGCACACTCATGCACTTATTAGAGCAGTAAAATGAGTCAGAGAGAGTGTGTGTGTGTGTGTGTGTGTGTGTGTGTGTGTGTGTGTGTGTGTGTGTGAGGTCACTGAGGAAACAGTGGAACTCATTTCTCCGGTGTCTGTCTGTTTAGGAGGAAGAGAGCAGGCTAAAATGTAAGTATAGAAAATATATAAGCAGAAGTGCATTTCGCTGCTGTCGAAACCTCATATCTCCTTTTTTTTTTGCAGTTTTTCAGTTTTTTACATAACGTGAAAAAGCCTGTTGCTCTTTTCATTGTGTCTAAAGTTCATGATGGATGGACTAAAAGAAACGGCCCAAAATGACTTGATAAAAATTCTGGTTCCATTGACTTCCATTAAAAGCCAAGTAGGTTTTTTCCTTCTCCTGTAAAGTCACCATTTTAGACATACGAGGTTTTGTTCCTTTGAGCTGCTGGAGCTTCACTGCTGATGAAAATCCCGCTGCTCAGTTCTGACGGATTCACTCTGATTGACGTGGAGAACGCAGAACGTTCTGCTCAGGGGTCTCAGCTCCTCTCAGACTGAAGGAGCTGGTCAGAGACTCTATGACCCCCTCTTACAGTTGGAGTGTGATTGGTTCCTCGGCGCCTCACGGTTATTAAAATATGATGCTTTGAAATTAATTAATTGAATTAATCTTTTTGAATCACCCTGTATAATCAATACTCCACGTGCAATTCAGGTAAAGATCTTTACAGTGTATATTTATATATTAAATATTTATAATTGTTTATATTGATCATTTTTGTGAATTGTGTTTATGTGAAGGATAGAGTTTATATTGTTTGCCTTATGTTTATCTTTAGTTTTATATATGTCGTCTATATAGGACGTTTATCTGTTAAGTAATTATCAAGGTTAATTACTTTATTAATTCTCTTCTTGTTACTTCTTTTCTTGAGCGCCTTGCTGTGGCTTTGCTGCTGTAGCACTGTGAATTTTATTAAGAATGATCTAATAAAGCATTCATTTGTTGATTCATTGTTGGTTCACGGTTTCGTGTGTGGAAAACTCGACGCCTCTGACTTTTAAATGACTATTTCAGGCTTTACAGGGCGACTCAGCAGAACACGCTCACTGTATTTTAGCCTGTTTATATTCTCCTCACTCGGTAACGGCACTTCTTTCCATTTTAATAACAAGATCATACGTATTGTAGCTTTAAATATCCTAACTGCAAAATGATTTCTTCAATTACTCTGTGTGCTTATTTATATTGCTCTTGTTAAAGTTGCTCGTCCAGCTGTTCCTACTGCTCTGGTCACCCAGCATAGCAGCCTGTTTGTGTACATGTGTCTGGATGTGCTGCACAGCTGTGGTCACCCTGCTGAGAGCTGGTATGGGGTGTCCTGTTTAAGGACGTATTACAGCTTTTTCCAATTGCTAAAACACAGTTTTGTAAACTAGGCTCTTCAATCATGACACTTCATTCATATTACCAGATTTTTACCAGGTCTAACCACCTACACACTGTTGGGCATGATGAAAAGCACTCTCATCTTTAGTAAGCTTTGATTATGCGGAGATAAGCAACGTTTATTATGGGCAAATAGTTCAAACGGTCCAGGGTCATAGAGCCAACACGGATGGATCGGGGGACAGACATGACAGAAACCAGAACCAAACCAGCAGAACAGTACAAACAACAGAACAAAGACCAATGCAAACACCACCAGTACAACCAACACAAAGACCAAACACAAGGGGCAAACACAGGGCTTAAATACACAGGGTAAACGAGGGACAGGTGGAGACAATCAGGGGCGGAGTCATGAAACGAGGGGGCTGGACCAAAACCAACGCACATGGACGGGACTGGGAGGGGCCAATTGTGACAATAAGACTAAAATCGTCCAAATTGTAGAAAATTCTTGGGATTGTTTCCCACACATGCTGCTGTTATTTTTTATTTTTCACCACACAAGTCAGTGCAACATATGCACAGCAGATGTATTTACATTGGAGTGAACAAAAATATGCTCACAAACAACAGTAAACTGAAAAAGAAAATTGCAGAAAAAATATATATAGAAAAAAAAAAGAGACAAGAAAAATAATTGGGCAGCGTCTTCCCGCACAGCTGGGTCTGGCCACAACGCCTCGTCCACATCACAGGCAATATCTTCCCTCGCCAGGCATTGAGGGAAAAAGCGCTTGAGTGCCTTATCCATCCCTGAATCACACCCACATCAATTTCATCACATGCCTCTTCCATAGCCTGCACAAAAGGCATGCACATGAAGGGCTGCCGGTCGTATGCCTTCCACCGCCAGGCCGAAAAGAACTCTTCTATTGCGGGAGAAATGGTGGGTGGTCAGCAGACCAGGTTTGGCCTGAGGCTGCACGATGAAAGCTCACATTGTCCCATACTTCTTTGATGGTGTAACGGGGAGCGAGGAGGCGGACGCACGTGCTGAGATAAGCGAGATTTATTAAGGGCACATCCAGGGTCATCGTCGTAACAGTCCAGGTCCAAGTAACCAATACGGAGAGATTGGCGGGCAGACATGACAGATACCAGAATTCAACAGGACAAGCAGAACATCCAGCATACATCAAACAAAGACCAGCACTAGACTAATGAAAACACAGGGCTTAAATACAAGAGGGTTCACAAGACACAGGAGAAAACACAGGTGAGAATAATCAGGGAAGGAGTCACCAAAACAAGGGGCCGGACTAGGAAACCAAAACAAATGCACATGGAAGATCAAAGCACAACACGAACACATGGACAGGACTGGGAGGGGCCAATCGTGACAGATGGTCTGCATCATTCATACGCTCTGGTGGTATGAGAATGGTGTGGAAGTCCAGAAATGTGAGAATATGGGCTGTGTTGTAGGGTCCAAGGTTGGAGATGGCAGCGCACATTGGGATGTTCCCACCACATTGGCCAGGAACATCTATAATGGCTCTGTGGCCATTGACGTTTCTTCCCCGTCTTCTGGTCTTTGCTAGGTTGAACCCAGCCTCAGCTATAAAGATGAACTCATGTGGGATTGCATGAGCATCCATTTCCAATACTCCCTGAAAACAAAGAATGGAAATCAGTCATTATGGTGTTATCCAGGACACTGGGAAACTGTGTGAGTGCTGTAGTCAATATTGTACTCACATCCACATATGCTTGGCTGAGCTCTTCGTTTCTCTCAAAAGGCGCCTTACAAAGTTGTTTCATTCTGATTTGGTTTCGCTTGCGAATGCGAGCCAGTGTGGACAGACTGACGTGTTGAATGTTGTTGAATATGGGGTTATCTTGGATGATGTGGCTTTGAATGTCTCGTTATCTGATTTAAGCCAAGTTTACAACGGCAGCTTTCTGTTCCCCGGTGAACGTTTGGCCCCTTCCTCCACCCCACCGTGGTTGCGTCTCTCAGTCCTTTAGAAAAACAAAAACAGAGGCCTTGGACTGTGCAGCCTGAAGATATGTCCCCCACAGTAGAGTACATTGTACAGTTATGACAGTGTATGACATCAGCCGTTCATGAAGTAACCAGGTGTCACCCAGCTGATACGCTATGACACGGGGTGTACTGCATAGTGGGAAAGAAATTTTGGTTACACACCTGTACTCCAGTCTGGATGACAGAGTCGACAGTAAAACCTGGGCTGCACTCTCTGTCCAGCCTATCGCATTATCAGCCCATGGTTGATGACATGATCAACTAAGGTTGCTCTGATTTCGTTTGAAAGTTGTCTTCTTTGGCCATGAACTCCTCTACCAACTCTACCCCACCTCTCACTCTTCCTGCCCCTCTCATTCTCAACCTCCCCCCTCTCTTCCTCTCTCTGCAACGTCTTCCATTGTCGCTGTAAAAAAGGTGCTCACCTGTGGTCTTTTTATAGTGCTGACTTCCTGATTGAAGTGGTACAATAGACCGTGGAGGTGTTTGGCCAGGTGGCACATATATTGGCCAATTAGCTCATGTAGTGTCATTTTGAATTGCAGTGTTTTGATGCGTCAAACGTGACTTTATGTCAGATTGCTGTGTCTTATGCAGAGAACCGTGTAGAGCAGACAATGTGTTTAGAGTTCTGGAGGCTTGAGAAGAGGTTCTGCTCTCTGTGTGCCAGTTTAAATACTTGTGCTATGCATGTCATTTTAATGTGTCAGCAAATGGAAAAAACTGTAAAGAGAGGCTGTGGAGTGTGTTAGTGTGTGCTGGAGTGAGAATGGTGTCATATTGGACTGACATGTTCCAGAATATTAACAGTCATGCAGTTGAGCTTTTGGCCCTGTATAAGCCTGATATTAATGACATTATTTTTCAGCTTCAGAGGAAATCTAACTTATACAGCGATGACTTCTCTTTAAATATTGTAAGCATGTGATGCTAATTTGAACAAACACAAACATATAGTCATGCGCTGGGGCTGCTAATGTCATGAACACGAGGCTTTGAGTTTGTTGTTTATTGAGTTTGAGAAAGTTGATATTTCATTATTGAGATATTTCAGTATTGAGGACTGTGTTGGAGTATTGAGGGCTGTGTTAGAGTATTGAGGGCTGTGTTGGAGTATTAAGGGCTGTGTTGGAGTATTGAGGACTGTGTTGGAGTATTGAGGACTGTGTTGGAGTATTGAGGACTGTGTTGGAGTATTGAGGGCTGTGTTAGAGTATTGAGGACTGTGTTGGAGTATTGAGGACTGTGTTGGAGTATTGAGGACTGTGTTGGAGTATTGAGGGCTGTGTTAGAGTATTGAGGGCTGTGTTGGAGTATTGAGGGCTGTGTTGGAGTATTGAGGGCTGTGTTGGAGTATTGAGGGCTGTGTTAGAGTATTGAGGGCTGTGTTGGAGTATTGAGGACTGTGTTGGAGTATTGAGGACTGTGTTGGAGTATTGAGGGCTGTGTTGGAGTATTGAGGGCTGTGTTGGAGTATTGAGGGCTGTGTTGGAGTATTGAGGACTGTGTTGGAGTATTAAGGACTGTGTTGGAGTATTAAGGACTGTGTTGGAGTATTGAGGGCTGTGTTGGAGTATTGAGGGCTGTGTTGGAGTATTGAGGACTGTGTTGGAGTATTAAGGACTGTGTTGGAGTATTGAGGACTGTGTTGGAGTATTGAGGACTGTGTTGGAGTATTGAGGGCTGTGTTGGAGTATTGAGGGCTGTGTTGGAATTTGAGTATGAATTAAGCCTGCTGGTGTGTGTGTGTGTGTGTGTGTGTGTGTGTGTGTGTGTGTGTGTGTGTGTGTGTGTGTGTGTATATATATATAGTATATATTTTAGGTCATCCCTCAGTGCTCTCTAAACAAAACAAGAGTCCTGAAAACAGCTGCAGTTGTGTTTGAGTGATGGATGATGTTATGTAAACAAATAAGGTTTGGTGTGTTTGACTGTAAATATGTAATCTCTCTATCTCACTCTCTCTCTCTCTCTCTCTCTCTCTCTCTCTCTATCTCTCTCTGTCTCTCTCTCTCTGTCTCTCTCTCTCTCTCTCTCTCTCTCTCTCTCTCTCTGTCTCTCTCTCTCTCTCTCTCTCTGTCTTTCGCTCTCTCTCTCTCTGTCTCTCTCTCTCTCTCTATCTCTCTCTGTCTCTCTCTCTGTCTCTCTCTCTCTCTCTCTCTATCTCTCTCTGTCTCTCTCTCTCTGTCTCTCTCTCTCTCTGTCTCTCTCTCTCTCTCTCTCTCTCTCTCTCTCTCTCTCTCTCTCCCTGTCTCTCTCTCTCTCTCTCCCTCTCTCTCTCTCTCTCTCTCTCTCTCTCTCTCTCTCTCTCTATTTAGTATAAATGGCAGGTCATTGTTGATGGCAGGCCCCTAAAGGCCCGAGTATAAACAGCAGCAGCATGGCCTCCTTTACCTCTATGGACAGACACATCCAGCAGACCAACGACAGGCTGCTCTGCATTAAACAGGTAAACAGGACTGTTTAATATCTACAGCAGGGTTTATCTTCTCTCAGCATGCAATGTAGAAGCACCACCAGCAGCAGTGGTTTCCATACAGTGTCTGCCAGAGCCATCGCTATAATGAGGTTGATAAGCAACTGGTAATAAATGAAAATAAATGTCCTCTTTAAAAAAAACACATATAAAGTGCTTAATCCATAAAATACTTATAGGCAGTGAATGTCAGACAGTATTTAATTTGCTTCCACCACTTTAGTAGTTATCTGCCTCGTTTGTTTGGCAGGTGAGTAACCTGCCAGGTGATCAGGGTGATGCTTACTGACATGCTGGCATTGAAGGAAAGCCTTTTCTTGTAGAGGTGGGCGATATGGCAAAATGTAGCATCACGATGCTTCAGTTTTTTACGATACACTATGTGTCACAATACTTATAGTTTTCTCAGGCCGGATTCCATGCACTTCATAATCCGATAACAGCAGAAAATCGAATTTTGTCAGTAATCCAATCAACAAGTTCACATGCTCTTGAGTGGTCAGATAACGGGGAAACTCCAGGTCTGCATGAATCAGACAGTGATCAGATTTCTGCTTTACAACCAGCCGATAAACTCAAAGAAGAAGACGTGACGTAAACGTGACGTGAAACTCAAACTCCATACTGCAGCTTTTAAAAAAAAACATTGCACCACTTTATCTGAAAATATGAACGTGCATCATCTAGAAGATGAAGGTTTTAGCGTCGCTCCAAAAGTGCTGTACTGCGTCTCGACGGCGACGCTGTTCACTTATTTCCGGTATTAGCGGCTGTTTCCCCACATGCTCGGACTGAGACATGCGAAAGAAATCAGAGTAAGAGTTCACATGCACTGAGAAATCTGATTACTGAGGGAAATCCAGCCTCTTCATCAGATTTCTAGATCAGACTGTGCTGTTTACACGCCCATCTGAAAACTCGTATAACCGCAGAAATCCGATTACGATGGGATTATTAACATATACGCGCTCTCACTGTCGCACTGTACCCGAGTGTGCAGGACTAATTCTTTTTTAATGAAATAGGCAGCTGGGCAGTCTAAGTACTGATAATGTAATTATCACAATAGCGATAAATGTTGTCATATTGCGGAGCTCTATCTTTTGCGCCTTATTTCAGAGTGGAGTAGAACAGCGATGGTCCGCAGAGACGGGAACTAGAGCTGAAAGACGAGTCATTTTATATTGAAATTGCAATATGAAAGAGCTTATATTATCAGCAGCATTGTCTTCACAGATTTTAAGCGAGGAGATGTAATCCAATAGCTTGGAGCTCGAAATCTGCCTTTAAACGAGTCAGACTAGTGAAAAGCAACCAAATGGTGCTCTTAAAACCTCCGTCAGAAGAAGCGGATTTGCTGGCGTTCTTGGCCGGAATAACAGGCCTTAAG
>NC_051223.1:39710115-39790115 GCF_015220715.1 Pygocentrus nattereri
CTCTCTCTCTCTGTCTCTCTCTCTCTCTCTCTCTCTCTCTCTCTCTCTCTCTGTCTCTCTCTCTCTCTCTCTCTCTCTCTCTCTCTCTCTCTGTCTCTCTCTCTCTCTCTCTCTCTCTCTGTCTCTCTCTCTCTCTCTCTCTCTCTCTGTCTCTCTCTCTCTCTGTCTGTCTCTCTCTCTCTCTCTCTCTCTCTCTCTCTCAGGTGGTGAGCCGTGTATCTACTCAGCAGGGGTTTGATATGGATCTGGGTTACAGGCTGTTGGCTGTTTGTGCTGCAAACAGGGACAAATTCACCCCCAAATCAGCAGGTAGGACTCGGCCTGGTCTCCACTGCTCTGACCTCACTGTCCAGGACCTCACTGTCCTGATGCTGTCTCACTTTCAGCTTGAGTGGATGTGAAGTGGATGTACTTATTTTACATGCACATATAAACCTTTGCTGCAAGTTTCATGTTCTATATAAAGACATATTACTCCACCCACAAAATAAACAATGCACTGAATTTAAGTCTCCACTTAGATAAAATTTATTACAATATTATATAATATATATAATAATAAACAATGCAAAACAAAAAAAAAAGCTAGTGCAGTAGCATCTCATACACAATAAGTTTCATGTTATTTTGGAGAATAATGTGTCTACACACTCACATCGTTCTACTGTCTTGAACTAAACTAAGACATTTGGTTTATTTCATATTTTATTTTTCCCAGTTATCATAATTTTAACGCTATAACATTTGGTCAGCAGGGGGAGCAGTGCACTCACTGACCTCAAACTCTGTCTACAAGCTCAGCCATTGGCTCATGAGCTGCTGAACCCAAACAGCTGCATGATTTATGGTGAGCTTCATCAAATGATAAGTAAATGAGGTGCTGATCGGCTGGCGCTTGATTTCACGCGCTGACGCTGATTTCACTCGAATCTCCGCTTTTCCACGTGTTATGAAAGTTTCATGATGCAGATGCAGATCAGTTCAAATGTCATTAAAGATGCAACTGTGATGAGTTAAGGCAATTGTTTGCTCACGCATACACTACATACACTATTTAGAAATCATTACATACATCAATACAGATCAGGGGTCGCAACCCAGATATTAAGAACCATTTTGTCCTTTCAACAAAAATCACCACAACATTTTATGCCCCTTTTACTATCTTGTCTGTAAATATGTCTCAGTATGTGCTGATGTCCTAGTATAGGATAAAATATATAATATAAACAAAAACACAGACTTACTTTGCTCTGCTTTAAGCTTCAGCTCAGCTATAGCCGCTTCTCTCGCATCTCCAGCAGGAAACTGTTCCGCAAAAGTAGATCAGTTTCTTGTAAAACGTCTCTCAATGTTCGACTTTTTACGAGACTGAAGTCGCTTCTCATTCTCCAGCTTCTTGTTCAAATTTTCCCGTTCCACCTTAAATGGGGCATGAGGCGCCAGAATGTACCTGCTGCACCTTTTAAGGTGGAAAGGGAGAATTAGGACGAGAAGCTGGTGAATGAGAAGCGACTTCAGCTTCGGCTTTTTAGTGTTCCAGTTTCTCATTGCAGATTAAACGTTTCAGGAAACCAGCTGCAGTGACTATAAACACTAATTAGTCTATTTGTCTCCAAATTATCGATGTTCGTCTTAAATCTCTCTCTTTGCCGTTTCGTAGCTACTAGCTGGGCGACACTGTTGTCTGTGTTGCTATGGTGACCAGCAGTCTGCGCTGATCTTCAGAGTTAAAGGGTGAATTAGCAGTTCTACATTAACTCCAGCGTTTAAGATCAAGTGACCCTTATTAATCCCACAACGGGGAAATTTCACCTCTTCATTTAACCCTTCCATGCAGTGAAACACCACATACACACTAGTGAACACACACACACTAGGCGGCAGTGAGCACACTTGCCCGGAGCGGTGAGCAGCCCTATCCACAGCACAGCCGTTGGGGGTTAGGTGTCTTGCTCAAGGGCACCTCAGTCATGTCCTCTGGAGGTCGAACTGGTGACCTTCCGGTCACAGGGCCAGTTCCCTAACCTCCAGCCCACGACTGCCTTTATTTTACTGTGAAGGAGGATTACTTTATTTTTACCTTCAAGTCTGATTCTGCTGTGGAGCCACAACAGGACAGTATGCGGCTCCAGAGCTGCATATTGCCGACCCCTGATATAAACATAAGCAAAATGCATGTGGTCATAAACATGGAAACCCTCAGTGGAGCCTGTGACTCGGAAGCTTGAGCTGCATGTTGTAGTGATGGGTTGTTTTGATTTAGAGGTCATCGGTGTCGAAGAGATTTTGTCTTTTTTCCGATGTAATCCAGCGGAGGATAATTGGCTGTAATTGCCGTGTTTACTGTGGTGATGGAGGTGTCTGCCTTATCGTCTGAGAATGTTTTTGACCACAACACTGAGCTTCTAAATCACCACCAGAATGTTTGTGTTGTTGTTTTGCTGTGGAATATGTCTGTGTTTGAACTTGGAGCAGCAAAAAGACACAGTACTGTGGTGCAGTGTGGTCGTTTCCTGATTAGAGCCTCTGCAGCGTCTCATACAGAGAAATTCTGTAGTTTACAGTTCCTTTGTACCCGTTTAGACATATTTCTGCTTCAGGAAATGACAGACTACAATTACATGCTATCTAAAGTGGGTTCAGGGCCAGATTTGTATAAGCTTTCCAAAGAAACAGCTTGAATCTTTTGGGAATATTCATAAATGCAATTCTTGAAAATGTCCTCAGATATTCCTATGAGTGTCTTAACCCTCCATGGTCCACAGACTCGCCTGTGCATCAAATTCAATGTCTCTATATTTGGTTGTTTATCTTTTTGATCATCCAGCTCAGAAATCCAGTTCGACCTCTTCCTGAATCCGTAGAGCCGCCCTTTCCATTCCATCTTATCTTGAGATCATACGAGACTCACATCTGGAGTTATGAGCCTGTGAAGAGGGGCTGCGATACACTTCATCTGCCTCTCACGGCGTGGAGCTGGTGGATTCGTGTGTCCGTCTACATTCTGTGTGAAACTGACCGATGGACACTCAGGAGCTCACTAAGGACTGACCGTCATCCCGGAACCCCTTCATTCTTCATTCAGTCCACATCGGAGACTCGTGTGAAACGGCGTCAGAGAGTTTCCAGCTGCTGAAGCTGCTGCAGCGGGTTTGGAAAGTAGTGATGAAGATAACGGAGCGTTTAGATATGAAACAGATGAGGATCCTGTTCTATGAAGAACCTTTAAAGGAGGATTTAAGAAGAGATGGGCAGATTGAGAAAATACCCAGAGAGTTCATTGAGAATACAGTATGCAGGTTCATGATTTTGTCTCTTATATAAAACACAAATATCATGTCATGATGTAGTTTTCTAAATATCCTTGAAAGCACCCAGTCTCACCCACACTGCATCTTACTTAAGACTCAGTGATTCGTTGTGAATGTGTCTCTGAAGATTCACAGATTTGTTATGAATCTGTTCCTATTGAGACTTAGTGATTCGCTGTGGTTCGGTTTCTCTGGGTGAACAAATCAGTAGGTTTGTTCTGGCCCTGGTGGAGGAAATGGCGGCTGAGCTGTGTTCTGGACTCTAATTGAATACAGTGTTCCTTCAGATAACGTGATCTGGGAGTTAATACGTTTAGCCTGTCTGCCAGGATCGCTGGATGTAATGCAGAATGTGATTCCAAGCCTAACAACATCATCAAGGAGAAGAAAACTACACACCATCAGCATTTCATGTGAACATAAAGCATGAGAAATTTCCCTGTACAGAGAAGATTCAAGCTGCTGCTTCTGTTTTTAGCTGAGAGGTATTTTTGTCATTTTTATAGTGAACAGTACTCTGTAAAAATGGGTCGTCAGTTCAACAAAAAATACTTCATGTAGTAACAAGCAGTTGAACTGGTTTTATTCTGTAATGTTGTGGAGCGATAAGGAGGCGGACACGTGTGAAGACAAGCGGGATTTATTATGGGCAAATCCAAAATCGGGGTCAGAACAGTCCAAGGTCGTAGGGCCAACACGGATGGAACTGGGAAAAGACATGACGAAACAGCACTCAGGGTAAACAAACAGCCAACAATATCAAACACTACCAAACAATACATACAAAGACCGGCCAACCACTAGGAAAAACACAGGGCTTAAATACAACAGGGATAACAAGGCATACCCGGGCACAGGTGGAAAACAGGAGGCAACAATCAGGGGCGGAGACTGAAAACAAGGGGGCCGGACTGGGAAGATAAACTAAAGCACATTGACACGTAAACAAAAGCACATGGAAGACCAAAACACAAGCACATGGATAGCCGGGAGGGGCCAATCGTGACATATTCAACTAAAAAAACACTTTAACTTAAAGAATCGTATATTCAAATGATTTATTTAGTTAATTTAATTGTTACCATATGAAGGAAGTTTTAGGTTGAACTAATGAACCAGTGTTTACAGTGCAAGGTCATCCATAGTGAACCGTAACTGTTAGAGCTCGGCCTTCATGTTGGGGCGGAGATACAAAAAACCCTTCTTAGATGATGCTAATTTCTGCTAACATATTTCTAGATTAGACAGATGTTTAAAACGTTGAAAGACATTTCGTGTGTTTTATTTGAACACTGTAACAGAAAGTAACATATTTTGCGGTTTTACAGTGACGACCGTAGTTTTCCATTCCCATCTGCTAAAGCCTTGACTTCACTGCCCGACTCTTAACAGGTTATGAAGGACTGGGTGTCTCACACTGTCAGACTGGTGTTTGTAGAGTTTTTGGGCAACTGGAATATTGGGGATCCACACTAAACGATCATGGAATCACACACTACTCGACTTCTGTAGCTACTGCTGAACTGAACGGAGCTCAGTGAACTCACTGAACTCACACAAATCGGGTCGTTCTATATAAACGTCCACTTTCCTTTCGGAACCATCGGTGTTCCTCATAATAAAGGAAACACCAGAGACGTTTTTAATGATCAAAGCATTTTACAGAACATCAAACCACACGCTGTCCATCAGGGAACGTCCACTAAAATATGGAGTTTAATCCATTTGTGTTTCTATTTTTCCACAATGACCTCAGAATAAAGTCAGTCACACCTGTAACGTCAGCTAGAAGCTTCATATGAGATCATGAGCAGAATGAGAAGATCTCTGAGAACTGAGAGACACAGTGGACTCACCATGAGCTTTTCTTCATAAATCCTCAGACAACAGGTCAAAGGAGGTCGAGTGACGTCATCAGTGTGACTTTTATTTCAGAATAAGTTTTGTTACGCAGTAACACCAGAGACACGACTCCTGGGGATTTCATTATATATTTATTTACTGATTTAACCAATATTGATCAACTGAGGCTGAAGAAGGTGTCATTGTTAAAATAACACTGTTTTATTTTAAAATATAAATCAACTGTAACCCTAACATGTTTTAAGTGTAATATATCTGTAAACGCTAGGGACACAAAAAAGGACGTTTCAGTAGAATGACCCAAACTCTGGCGTTCTCCCGTTACTAGGAGGCGCTAATGAGCAAACGTGGAGCTGCTGCTGCTGTTTTCTCTGCCGTTTGCGCTGAAACAGTAAAGGAGCAGCAGGTAGACGTGTTATGGTGAGACTCATGGTGATGTGATGAGTTTGTATCTTTTAGTTTTAAGCGCACGTGAACTCGATTGTGCTCATGCCTTAAACTGGGCTCATTAGGAAGCTTCGCTCCACACGCGAGAGGCTTTTCTCCATTCGTCTTTGATTAACTGCTGTATTTTCTTCTTTCGCTCTCTCGGTTTTCATTGGTTGCTGCAGGAATCCGTTCACGCTGAGTTGATCGGTTTACACCAGATTTCGCTCAGACGTGTCTGGAAAACTCCGGCTGGCCTGAAACGATCAGGAGCGTCCGGAAAATCTGAGTCTGCGCCGCTCAGACACGACTCGACTCTCTCTACAACTGTCGACTCAGACTGACCCAAAATCTGCAGACCAGAGCCGACCAGCTCAGACGCAGCCAGACCAAAAATCGGGGCTAAAATCAGGGTAAAAGTTGTATAGTGTAACCCTGGCTTAACGTGTAAGACCTCTGGTCCGGCTCCTGAAGTCCTACCCAATGAGAGAGCTCGTTTGGCTGTGTTTACCTAGATACCACAGAGAAAACTATCCTGATTGGACAGTTTTCCATTGGGCATTTTAAGATATTAATTTGTCAACATTTTATCACTACAGTGCAAGTAGACTGAACATTATATTTTAAAAAATGAACCAAAAATGACAAATTAAATTCGTCATTCCCATCAATCATTAGGCTTTTTCTAAAGGCCTGGAAACACCTACCTTCTACTTTCACTCATTGGCCACTTTATTAGAAACACCTACCTTGTGCTTCTACTCATTGGCCACTTTATTAGAAACACCTACCTTCTACTTTCACTCATTGGCCACTTTATTAGAAACACCTACCTTGTGCTTCCACTCATTGGCCACTTTATTAGAAACACCTACCTTGTGCTTCCGCTCATTGGCCACTTTATTAGAAACACCTACCTTGTGCTTCCGCTCATTGGCCACTTTATTAGAAACACCTACCTTGTGCTTCCACTCACTGGCCACTTTATTAGAAACACCTACCTTGTGCTTCTACTCACTGGCCACTTTATTAGAAACACCCACCTTCTACTTTCACTCATTGGCCACTTTATTAGAAACACCTACCTTGTGCTTCCACTCACTGGCCATTTTATTAGAAACACCTCCCTCTGTACCAGCTCCACTCTGTAGGTGTACAGTTACAAACTGTAGTCCATCTGTTGCGGTACAGTTTGTTAGTATGTGGATTAAGGTCATTACAGCAGCTTTAAGATCTGTGCTCGTCTACCGCTGCATTCTTATCAGTCTGATCTCCCTAATCCCTGATAATCTAATGACTACACACACACACCGTGAGGATTTCAGCGTAGTGTGTACAGCAGTGGCGTTTGATTCTCAGCAGGTGTTTGTGTGGTGAGAAGATCTCACCCTATCTGCTCCAGAGGAAGCGCTGCTATAGTACACGCAGCCTAGAGTGGCTATGTGGTTGAGTGTGTTTCTTAGGAAACATTTTAAACATTTTACTATTTAAATATGCACCTTTTTAACATTGGTTTCTGGTGTGCAGTAGGCATGTGCCTTCTAACTAACTTTGTTATTCAAGTATCAATAAATGTGTTTTGTAACAAGCATCCAAAAGCGCGATTTGTAAGCGGTTGGCTCCTCTTGCTTGGCTTATTATGTTTACATAGACGATGTTTGTGTTAATATGTATTAAAGAAGCACTTCACAGATAGGCAGTGAATGATATAGAAATACTGGCCAATTTATTGGAAACAATTGCTTTGTGCTTCCACTCACTGGCCACTTTATTAGAAACACTTGCCTTGTGCTTCTACTCATTGGCCACATTATTAGAATCACTTACCACCTTCCACTAACTGGCCACTTTATCAGAAGCACCTACCTCATATATATATATATATATATATATACACACTACTCACAAAAAGTTTGGGATATTTGGCTTTCGGGTTAAATTTATGGAAAATGTCAAAACTTCACGCTACAGGGATGTTATATCATGAAAGTACGGCGTTTCAGTAGAAGCATCTTCTTCTTCTTCTTTCGGTTGCTCCCTTTAGGGGTCGCCACAGCGGATCATCTGTCTCCATCCTGCCCTATCCACTGCCTCCTCTACTTTCACACCAACCATCTCCATGTCCACCTTCACTACATCCATAAACCTTCTCTGAGGTCTACCTCTTCTCCTTCTACCCGGCAGCTCCATCTCCAACATTCTTTGCCCAATATATCCACTATTCCTCCTCAACACATGTCCAAACCATCTCAACCTGGCCTCTCTGGCTTTATCTCCAAACTGCTCCACCTTCACTGTCCCTCTGATCTGCTCACTTCTAATCTTGTCGCGTTTCAGTAGAAGCATGCGGTGGTGATTTCCTCATCTCCAACAATTTACTGAAACAAAACCCAACAGCAGTGGTGGGTAAACCCCAATAAAATATCTCAATTTCTCAATAACTCGTCATGCGCCCTTGAGCATCAATTACAGCTTCACAACGACGTCTCCTGCTGTTCACAAGTCGACTCATTGCCTGCTGAGGCACGGCGTCCCTCTCTTCTTGAAGGGCGGCCCTCAGGTCATTGAAGTTCTGGGGTACAGAGTTACGAGCCTCTACACGGTGACTCAGCTGATCCCATAGGTTTTCTATGGGATTGAGGTCTGGAGAGGTGCCCCGGTCTCCAGCAGCCGTTCACTAATGATGCCACCTCGATGAGCTGGAGCATCGTCATCCATGAAGATGAAACGAGGCCTGTGTTGTTCATGCAGAGGCACAGTGACTGGATTAATGATGTTATTCAGTAGTTTGAGCCACTGGGTCACTGCACCATTCACAGTGTAGGGCAGTTCTGTATTGACTGGACACATCTGCCCACACTGTAACACCACCACCACCTCACCGTCAAGCTCCTTTTTAGAGAACAGCAAGTTGTGCAGAAAGTACTGAAACATTGAACAGCTGGACATGTGAATTCAAAAGTTTAGAGACGGTCACATTAAGTTCACCTGTAAAGGTTAGAGTGCATTTTAGGTTCACCCTCAATTTCACCCGAAAGCCAAATATCCCAAACTTTATGTGAGTAGTGTGTGTGTGTGTGTGTGTGTGTGTAAGTATATATATATATATATATACATATATCGTTGCTGTCGGAAGAAAACCTTGTATCTTGTAACATTTTTGGCATTTTTCAATTTTTGACATAATTTGAAAGTATCTGTTACTCTGTACATTGTTTGTAAATTTTATGATGAATGGCCTAAAAGAAATGACCCAAAATGACATGGGAAAAATTCTGGTTCCATTGACTTACATTGAAAGTAAAGTAAGTTTTCTCCTTCTCCTGTAAAGTTACCATTTAGCTGCTGTCGGGAAAAAGGGACATATATATATATATATATATATATATATATATATATATATATATATATATATATTTAGTATATAGTAGCTGTTCTCAAATCATTAATAAGTGGCTAAAGGTACCATTATGGTAACAATGGTTCAACATCATTGTTACTCACCTGCCACCTGTTCCGTTATTCACCGTGGGACTAGGCTAAAGGCCTCATGCAGGCTGCAGAAATCCCCTCCTCACCAGGGCAGGCATGTTTGTGGGTATGTTCACATAAGAAACAGTAGACTGGCAAAAATGAAGTGTTACAGCTCACCGTGCCACATGAACGCTGCTTATTTGGTAACCACCGAGTGACGTTTTGACTGAGTGTCTGTGAGGGAGATGTTCCTGTTCAGTCGTCTGGGTGTAGTAGCAGATGCAGTGGGTCTTTTGGCTCTGAGCTCTGCAGACGAGCCAAGTCACTGGGTGTTATCCTCCCAGTGTCTCGCTTCATGTCTTGCAATCGTTAATGACACCTGCTGGTGAAGATGAGTATCTACACTACAGTTGGTTCTGGAGCCACTGCTCTGCACATTTTAGTGTTTTTCCTGCTCCAATACACCTGATTCAACCCAGAAGCTGACTAACAAGCAGGAAAGCAATAAACTGTAATGTAGAGAGTCATTAGAACTGAGAGTAGCTTTATCTCAAGAACACTTTGACTAAGAGTTTATTTCTGTTCTCCTATCCTTCTCGTTCTGGGTTCTGTCTCACAAAGTGTGTTCATCTTCGACAGGGTTCCCAAGCTTCAGCTTCGCTCATTAGATACTCAGGCTGTGATTAATTATTGTGAAAAGTGTTTACGACAAACATGAAGATTAACTTATTTTTTAAAGCAAAAATCTTAAGGCAAAAAACAATACTCTATAGTCTCCATTGCCATGGGGAGGTTTAACTCTCTAACTGCGCGTCTGGACATTTTTATTTTTTTCAGCTCTCCTGTCTTCCTGGAGTGAAGAGCTGGGTCGGCTTCTCCTGTTGAGGCACCAGAGGAACAGACAGAGTGACCCTACAGCAGGAAAAAACACCGTACAGCCCAGCATGAACAGCCTGAAACCAGCACTCAGCCATGGGTCAGTCTCACACATGTTCACAGTCACATACAAACCCATGGGTTTTCTGTGTTTTTTAAATCATTTTGTAGTAACCCAGTACCCCAACACAGTACCAAGACCCAGTACCCCAACAGAGTACCAAGACCCAGTACCCCAACACAGTACCAAGACCCAGTACCCCAACAGAGTACCAAGACCCAGTACCCCAACAGAGTACCAAGACCCAGTACCCCAACACAGTACCAAGACCCAGTATTCCAACAGAGTACCAAGACCCAGTATTCCAACAGAGTACCCAGACCCAGTACCCCAACAGAGTACCAAGACCCAGTATTCCAACAGAGTACCAAGACCCAGTACCCCAACAGAGTACCAAGACCCAGTACCCCAACACAGTACCAAGACCCAGTATTCCAACAGAGTACCCAGACCCAGTACCCCAACAGAGTACCAAGACCCAGTATTCCAACAGAGTACCAAGACCCAGTACTCCAACAGAGTACCAAGATCCAGTATTCCAACAGAGTACCAAGACCCAGTACCCCAACAGAGTACCAAGACCCAGTATTCCAACAGAGTACCCAGACCCAGTACCCCAACAGAGTACCAAGACCCAGTATTCCAACAGAGTACCAAGACCCAGTATTCCAACAGAATACCAAGACCCAGTACTCCAAAAGAGTACCAAGATCCAGTATTCCAACAGAGTACCAAGACCCAGTACCCCAACAGAGTACCAAGACCCAGTATTCCAACAGAGTACCCAGACCCAGTACCCCAACAGAGTACCAAGACCCAGTATTCCAACAGAGTACCAAGACCCAGTACTCCAACAGAGTACCAAGATCCAGTATTCCAACAGAGTACCAAGACCCAGTATTCCAACAGAGTACCTAGACCCAGTATTCCAACAGAGTACCTAGACCCAGTATTCCAACAGAGTACCCAGACCCAGTACCCCAACAGAGTACCAAGACCAAGTATTCCAACAGAGTACCAAGACCCAGTATTCCAACAGAGTACCAAGACCCAGTATTCCAACAGAGTACCAAGATCCAGTATTCCAACAGAGTACCGAGACCCAGTACTCCAAAAGTATACTAAGGCCCGATACCCAACAGATCGCCAAGACCCAATTTCACAACAAAGTACCAATACTCAATATCCTCACAGAGTATCAAGACTCAGTACTCCAACAGAGTACCGAGACCCAGTACTCCAAAAGTATACTAAGGCCCGATACCCAACAGATCGGCAAGACCCAATTTCACAACAAAGTACCAATACTCAATATCCTCACAGAGTATCAAGACTCAGTACTCCAACAGCGTACCAAGACCCAGTACACCAAGAGTACCCAGACTGAATTCCCTCGATAGAGTACTGAGACCCAATACCCCGACACAGAACCAAGACCCAATACCCCGACACAGAACCAAGACCCAGTACCCTGACAGAGTACTGAGAACGAATACCTGATGGAGTACCAAGTACTCACAGACATACTACAACAAATAAACCCCAGTATCAGTTTATCACTTTTTATATGGAAGCTAGAATACATATGTCTTCAGTTCTACATACGACTTTTCTGTCTCTCATTCTGTTTCTGTCTGTCTCTGCAGCGATGGCCCTTATCCATACGACTCTGTTCCCTGGCAGCCGAGCACCAATCAGGCACCTGGCTCGGTCTCTGTGGTCACCACAGTGTGGGGAGTGAACAACACATCCCAGAGTCAGGTGAGTCCATCACTTAAAGAGGTTCTTCAGCAAAAAAATCAAACTTCCGCAGTACCCCCTTACCAAAAATTGGGTCGACTAGCCAAGATATGCTTGGTTTCTGAAGATTGCTATTTCAGTTTTAGCATTGGAGCTACAAGGCTTATGTAGCTCACACGTAATGGAACCGTATACACTACCATTTAGGTGGTGCTAACTGCATGCCTGAATCGCCACAGCTTCAAACTGTGTGGAGGTGTTCAGTAACTCTGACAGCCTTGATCAAACATGGACTAAAGCTGTGCAAAACACTTGTGTCCATTTTTATAGATGGTCAGATGTTGTTTTAAGTACGCACAGTGGTGAAGTCCTAAGGAAAAATGGCCATATTATAAATATGCGCCAGCTAATCATACTCAGATGTCAGTATCTTCATCTTCAGTGGTCAGGACCCCCATGGACCCTCAAAGAGCAGGTACTATTTGGGTGGTGGGTCATTCTCAGCACTGCAGTGACACTGACGTGGTGGTGGTGTGTTAGTGTGTGTTGCCCTGGTCTGAGTGGATCAGGCACAGCAGTGCTCCTGGAGTATTTAAACCCTGTGTCCACTCACTGTCCACTCTATTAGACACTCCTACCTTGTCGGTCCACCTTGTAGATGTAAAGTCAGAGACGACAGCTCATCTGCTGCTGCACAGTTTGTGTTGGTCATCCTCTAGTCCTTCATCAGTGGTCACAGGATGCTGCCCACAGGACGCCGTTAGCTGGATATTTTTGGTTGGTGGACTATTCTCAGTCCAGCAGCGACACTGAGGTGTTTAAAAACTCCAGCAGCACTGCTGAGTCTGATCCACTCGTACCAGCGCAGCACACACTAACACACCACCACCATGTTCAGTGTTACTGCAGCGGAGGTGGTGATAATGTTATATCTGATCGGTGTACCGCGTCAAGAAAAAGTATGTGAACCCTTTAGCATTACGTAGTTTTCTGCTTTAATTGGTCATAAAACATGATCTGTTGTTCATCTATCAAGTACAGACACAATGTGCTAAAGCTCACAACAAACAATCTCGTGTCTTTATTGTGCACACCAATTAAACATTCGCAGTCCTGGTGGAAAAAGTAAGTGAGCCCTTGGATTTAACTACTGGTTGAACCTCTTTTGGTAGCAATAACCTCAGGTAAGTGCTTCCGGTGGCTGCCGATGACTTTATATACATTGGTATTTCTAATAAAATGCGTAGATGTAAAGGATAGGTGTTTCCAATAAAGTGGCCAGTGAGTGGAATCACAAGGTGTTTCTATTAAAGTGGATGGAGAGTGTATAGTAACTGTACTGGCTGTGTGTGGGTGTTTAGGTGTTGGGGAACCCCATGGGGAATCCCAGCCCCCATATGAACCCTGGAGGTAACCCAATGGCAGGCGGCATGACGGGCCCTATGAACCCAGCGCAGTTTCCTGGGCAACAGCAGCAGTTCTCCAAGGCTGGGGGCAGTGAAGGATATGTACAGCAGGGAATTTACGGCAGATCCACTTACCCCGGGGCAGGAGGGTACGGGGGCAGGTCAGTGGCTGGGAATGGGCTCGTTATACTTGGATAAAATTAAATGTCCCCTATGTTTTATATATGTGTGTGTGTGTGTGTGTGTGTGTGTGTGTAAAATATAAGTGTATGTATGTATATGTTAAAGCCCTTCTGTAAATGGGGTGAGTAAACGGACTCTCTCTCTCTCTGTAGTTACGGGGGAGGTAATAATGGTATAAATCCAAACTCCCGCCCTCCTTCTGATTTCAGCCAACCAGCTGCTGCCGCCGCTGCTGCTGCTGTTGCTGCTGCAGCTGCCACAGCAACAGCCACTGCCACGGCAACAGTCGCCGCCCTGCAGGAGACCCAGAATAAGGATATGAGTCAGTATGGACCGGTGAGAGAGCTCCACACACACACGAAATGATTTGTTCAGACAGAAATGGAATAAATAGACCACCTTGATCTGCATTATTTGTTTTTAAAATTAGCCACCAAAATACGAACATTCGGGAGAGAAAGCTGGAGATACATTTTAGCATCTCATTTCGTCTGTATACACTATACAAAAGTATTTGGTCGTCTGGCTTCACACGCATCTGAACTTGAGTGACATCCCAGTCTTGATCCATAGGGTTTAATATGATGTCGGCCCAGCCTTTGCAGCTATAACAACCTCAGCTCTTCTGGGAAGGCTTTCCACAAGGGTTAGGAGTGTTTATGAGAATTTTTGACCGATGTTGGACGAGAAGGCCTGGCTCACAGTCTCCGCTCTAATTCATCCCAAAGGTGTTCTATGGGGTTGAGGTCAGGACTCTGTGCAGGCCAGTCAAGTTCTTCCACACCAAACTGGCTCATCCGTGTCTTTATGGACCTGCTTTGTGCACTGGTGCGCAGTCATGTTGGAACAGGAAGGGGCCGTCCCCAAACTGTTCCCACAAAGTTGGGAGCGTGAAATTGTCCAAAATCTCTTGGTGCTGAAGCTTTAAGAGTTCCTTTCACTGGAACTAAGGGGCCGAGCCCAACTCCCAAAACAGCCCCACACCATGATCCCCCCTCCACCAAACTTTACACTCGGCACAATGCAGTCAGACAAGTACAGTCAAAACTGGCAACCGGCAAACCCAGACTCGTCCATCAGATTTCCAGACGGAGAAGCGTGATTGGTCACTCCAGAGAACACGTCTCCACTGCTCTAGAGTCCAGTGGCGGCGCTTTACATCACTGCCTTCCACGCTTTGCATTGCGCTTGGTGATGTAAGGGTTGGATGCAGCTGCTCGGCCATGGAAACCCATTCCATGAAGCTCTCTACGCTGTTCTTGAGCTGATCTGAAGGCCACATGAAGTTTGGAGGTCTGTAGTGATCGACTCTGCAGAAAGTCAGTGACCTCTGCGCTCTATGCCCCTCAGCATCCGCTGACCGCTCTGTCATTTTACGTGGCCGACCACTTCGTGGCTGAGTTGCTGTCGTTCCCAATCGCTTCCACTTTGTTATAATCCCACTGACAGTGGACTGTGGAATATTTAGTAGTGAGGAAATTTCACGACTGGACTTGCTGCACAGGTGGCGTCCGATCACGGCACCACGCTGGAATTCACTGAGCTCCTGAGAGCGACCCATTCTTTCACTAATGTCTGTAGAAGCAGTCTGCAGGCCTAGGGGCTCAGCTTTATACACCTGTGGCCATGGAAGAGACTGGAACACCTGAACTCAGTGATTTGGATGGGGGACTGAATACTTCTGGAAATATAATGTGCATCTCAGGCCAACAATAGTCATCACACTTTTAATTATGTAATGAAGGCAGTTTGGCAACAACCAACAAAATCTGTTTTTTTGCAGGTTTTGTGTTTTGTTTTTTCACAATTTGTCGAATTGGTTAAGAAGAAGTGTGTTCTCTGTAGAGGATATGTTAAGCTTGATTTTATACACCTGTTAGTAATGGGTGTAGCTGAAACAACTGAACTCAATCATTAGGAGGGATGCCCACATACTTTTGGCCACTTATATGCATACATGTGTGGTCAAAAGTATGTGGACATCCCTCCTCACACACACATACATATATAAGCTGCCCAGACCTCCAAGTTGTCTCCAGTGATCTAAATGTCCTATAAGTAAGTCCTCTATAACAGAATCTTTGTGTCTTTTTCCCCCCAGGTGTGCTCTTCATTTCAGATGGGGACCCAGCCATATGGGGGGCAGTTCATGGGCCCCGGTCCCCGGGGGCCCCCAGCCCTGCAGGAGGGTTTGGGGGTGCCTCCTATGGGCATGGGGCAGCCTCGGATGCCGATGGGGCAAATGGGACATTATGGAGGACCTGGGCAGAGGATGGGTTACCATGGCAACCGCCCACAGAGTCTACCCATGCATGGCATGAAGAGACCCTACCCAGGAGAGGTGAGTCTACACCTGTGAACAGGTATAGACTGGAAAGTTAAGATCTCTTTCTCTGTCAGCTTTGGATGGCCGTGTTTTCAAAAATGTGTAACAGAATAAATAAATAAAATGATTTCAATACAAAGTTAGTCCTGTGCAGCTTTATGGGTTTCACACAATTAGTGTGCAGAATAAATGTGCAGTTGAAGAATTACTAATTAGTTGTGTCCAGAATGATGAACAGAGCTTTAGAAAATTGAAGAAAAAAAAAAGACCAAAAAACTTCAGAGTATATAATAACTCAAAATCAAACGTTTATAATACGTTTTATATGAGTAGTTATTGTGTAATTACAGTAAAGCTATGAATATGATAAGTGATAAACGTTTGAAATGTAGTGTGTTCTCTATTCCTGTGTTGCAGGTTAACTACACAGGGCAGCAGTGTGGACCAAATGGGCAGTTCCCCCTACAGCAGGGGCAGTATCCTGCACCAACGTCCTCCAGACCCCTCCCATCCCCTACGTACCCCAGCCAGAGGCTTCCTCAGGGTCAGAACCCTGGACAGTACCCTCCCAGCGGGCCGGGCATGGGGCACTTCTTCAAGGTCAGTTTACTGTCCAACAGCACCTTCCAGGGCAAAGCAGTACATTCCCAACAGAACTGAGTGAAAAAGAGCAGAACAGGAGAGGAAAGTATAAAACCCAGAGTTTCTCTGAGGAAACACTCCAGCTCTTATATTTACCACCATTCTGATGTGGCTTTGTGTCTCCAGCAGGAACCTTTCAACTCTCAGAGTAACGCTAATAACTTCAGCAGCAGCTTCCAGTACAGCCAAGGCACCACGAATGAGGTGCACACACACACACACACACACACACACACACACACACACTCACTCACTCATTCACACACACACACACACACACACACACACACACACACACACACACACACACACACTCACTCACTCATTCACACACACACACACACACACACACACTCATTCACCCACACACACACACACACACTCATTCACACACACACACTCACACACACACACACACACACACTCACACACACACTCACACTCACTCATTCACACACACACACTCACTCATTCACACACACACACTCACTCGTTCACACACACACACTCGCTCACTCATTCACACACACACACACTCACTCAATCACACACACACACACACACACACACACACTCACTCATTCACACATACACACACACTCACTCACTCACTCATTCACACACACACACACTCACACACACTCACACACACACTCACTCATTCACACACACACACACACTCACTCATTCTCACACACACACACACTCACTCATTCACACACACACTCACACACACACACACTCACACACACTCACACAAACACACACTCACTCACACACACACACACACTCACACACACACTCACTCACTCATTCACACACACACACACACACTCACTCACTCACACACACTCACACACACCCACACCCACACACACACACACCTGTACAACAAACCAAAAGTATAGAAACACATAAATAGTGTAGTTTATTTTTTCTGAATATGGTAAAATATCTGTAATCCAGTGTGGGTGGGCGGGTTGGAGGTGGGTGGTTATGCGTTGTATGAGGTGTTTAATACAGTTTTATTTGTGTTTGTGTGTTTGTGTTACCAGCCTCCGAGGCCTATGGGTAACTACCCCCACTCTCCCGTGCCGGGGAACCCCACCCCTCCAATGACCCCAGGAAATAATATTCCTCTGTATCTGTCGCCCAGTCAGGACGTTAAACCACCTTTTCCTGCAGACATCAAACCCAGCATGAGCTCTCTGCCGCCCCCTGGTGAGTATCACTGCCATCTGTTCACACCACAGATATCAAAGATCTGCCTTCATACATTAAAGAGGAATTCCACTGATTTTTCTAAAATTCTCCATAACTCAGTGTGTGAGGTGTAAACAGAGAGATTCCGAGTGGGTTTGGTGTGAAACGGTTCAGACGTCTTCACAGTGGTGGTGATGGGAACCAGGCGTCACCATGACTACAACACAGATATAGACACTTTATTTACCATCCAGAACCACCAGAGAACCTACACGAGTCTTCTGAGCTTATATGGAATGTTGATGATGGAAAACAGTGGACTTAAAAATAAGCCAACATGTTCTTAGAAGTATCCTAAAAAAACGTCTCACACATCAGGTGCACACTTAAAAAAGATGGTTCTTCAGGGGTTCTTTAGTAAAGAAAATGGTTCTTTATAGAATAATCTATTTGCATGATTGAAGGGTTCATTGCATCATGAAAGGGCTCTTCAGCGCTGTAGATGGTTCTAAATAGAACCTTTTTGAGATGGGTTCTATATAGCACTAAAAAAGCGCTCTTCTACTGTTACAAGCTTGACATTGTAGCAAAAGACAAACCCTTTTTGGTGCTATATAGAACCCTTTTCAAAACGTTTATAGCACATTCTAAAGAACCCTTTCACTAATCATGCAAAGGGTTCTTTGAGTGTTCATGGCTCTAAATAGAACCATTTTCATGACTAAAGAACCCTTGAAGAACCATCATTTTTAAAAGTGGTGTATTCAGTCATTTCATGTGGGAACTTTATGTGGGGGAGCTTTGAGAGGTGGACGTCTGGTTCCTATCACCACCACTGTGAGCAGTTCTGACTCGGTCAGTTTATCTAGAACAGAGTGTTTCACACTAAACCCCGACGCCAGCTGCTGCTGTGTTGTGCTGAAGCTAGGGGGCGCTGTGTGTGCAGGTAGCTGTGGAGAGGAGCTGAGGCTGAACTTCACCGTGCGGGACGGTGTGGTGCTGGAGCCGTTCAGGCTGGAGCACAACCTCGCCGTCAGTAACCACGTCTTCCACCTGCGGCCGTCCGTCCACCAGACGCTCATGTGGAGGTCAGACATATGCACAAGCACAGAAACAGCACCAGGCTTCAGGGGTATTTTACCGTTTAGCCAGAGAAGAGCAGTCAGCTGAGACTGGGATGGGATGAATCTGAGCACTCAGGGCTTGAATATGCATCCCCTTAACATCAGCAACGTCAACAAAAACACGCATTATGACTCATATATTAAATCCAATATTATAAAAGATACATATCCCAAATTTATTAGCCCTATAGCTTTGCCTATGAGTTCCTCCATCTGTTACTTTTTAGCTTTAGGAGCCTAAATCTGCATCTATAAGGATCAAAATGAAACCCAAAATTAAGATTAAGTGACCCTTATTAGACCCAGAACGGGGGCAGTCAGCTCACTTGCCCAGAGTGGTGGGCAGCCCTATCCACGGCGCCCGTGGAGCAGTTGGAGGTTAGGTGTCTAGCTCAAGGGCACTTCATTCACCTACTATCAACTCTGGTGATCGAACTGGTGACCTTCTGGTCACAAGGCTGGTTCCCTAACCTCCAGCCCACGACTGCCCGGTGGCTGGTCTGGGAAAGTGTCCACCTCGCTCTCTGAGTAAAGCCACAGATGTCTTTGTGAGTTTGGACAGTGCCAGTTATTTAGTTTGCCACCTTATTAGTGCTATTGAGGTGATTTTTTCCCAAGCAATCTTAGAAAAAGTTGAAAAAACTGATTCTAAGACTGATAAAAAAAAGGCTCATGATCTTCTTCTCCACGCTGAGCATGTCTAGCTTTCCTAAGAAGTGCAACCTCTGCTGACCTGTTTTACAAAATCAGTGTTCACATCAATTACTGTCCTCAGGTCTTTATCACTGTCAGGAAATTCAGTTGCTTTACCGTTGAGTAGCGCAGGTGACGGAAACTGGGGCCACGTTACAGAAGTCGATTTTGTTTTGTTTTGTTTTGTTTTTGCAACCGTGGCAATGAAATCCACCAGGCCCCAGAGCCGGCAGGAAGGCGGGGCCTGAGCTCAGAGCGGGGACGAAGCCCACCGAGGACGGCGGGAAGAGGAACACTGCGAGTGAGAGGAGGGTTCCAGGCCACGCCTCCTGGGTGTCGCCTCCAGTCCCACAGTGAGGCCAACTTAATTAGCCTCACGTTCAATCCGGGTGGACGAGCTGCCAGCGGGGAGGGGATTGCGACTCTTTGTCCCCGCTCAGCGCTCAGACCCCGCCTTCCTGCTGACTCTGACCTTTAAAAAAAAAAACAAAAGAGGAGAAACATCTTTCCTCCTGTGAGAGGTTAAGCCAAGGTTAGGGTTTAGGTTTACAGTCAGGCTTATTATCAGATTCAGTATAAGACAAGATCTCACACACGTAATAAAACACATATTATCTGTGGTTGTGTGTCAGGTCTGATCTGGAGCTGCAGTTTAAGTGTTACCATCACGAAGACCGTCAGATGAACACTAACTGGCCTGCCTCGGTGCAGGTGAGTGTTAACGCCACCCCCCTGACCATCGAGAGAGGAGACAACAAGACATCCCATAAACCCCTGCTCCTCAAACACGTGTGCCAGCCTGGAAGAAACACCATCCAGATCACCGTCACTGCCTGCTGCTGCGTGAGTTCTACAGATATAGTGACTGAATAGTGATGAATAGTCATGCACACTTGGTTCTTCACAGTGTGAAACGGTTCTTCAGATTGACAGTAAACGGGTTATATATGGTCTTATATAAAACCTTTTTGAAATTGGTTCTCTAAAGCACCAACAAGAAGAACATTTTTGGGTGCTACAGAGAACCCTTTTCAAAACGGTTAAGTAAAGAACCATACATGACACATTCTCCATCAATCTGGAGAACCATTTCACCCTGCAAAGAACCATTTAAGCATGCAAATGGTTCTTTGAGCATCAATGGTTTATAGAACCATCGTATTTATTAAAGAACACTTAAAGAACCGTATTTTCGATATATATCGATGCTCATTAATTCCCACCGTTATTATGACGCTCACCATGTTTGTGTTTATGAAGGTGTTTGTTTTGTTATTTGCAGTCTCACCTGTTTGTGCTGCAGCTGGTGCACAGGCCGTCTGTGCGCTCGGTTCTGCAGGGCTTGCTGAAGAAACGCCTGCTGCCCGCTGAGCACTGCATCACTAAAGGTAGAACCTTTACTAATCTTCGCTGAAGGTGAAACGCTGCTCCTGCCTCTATTTCACTCATTCCTCCTTCTTTCATCCCCCTCATCCTCTGTTCTGCAGTGAAGAGGAGTTTCAGCAGCGTAGCCATCTGTTCCCGGAACGCCGGGATCAATGGGGAAGACGGTGTGGAGCAGACGGCCATCAGGGTTTCTCTGAAATGTCCGATCACGTTCCGGAGGATTCAGCTTCCTGCGCGGGGACACGACTGCAAACACGTACAGGTCAGGAAAGCACAGGACACGACCTCACATCCTCAGCAGAGCTCATAATGCTGAGAAAACGGGGGGAAAGTGCTACTAAATGGAGGTAAAGAGTCTAATGAGGGTGATGCGGATTCAAAAAGGGCAAAAAGTGATTTCAGTCGCACTCCTCTAGAAATGGAACACTCTTTATTACGTCAAATTATGGGTATACGTGTACGTAGAACTCATAACCTTTACGTAACCACGGCTAATCTGGCTTCCCTGCTGTCTTTTCAGTGTTTCGATTTGGGATCATATTTACAGCTGAACTGTGAGAGAGGAACGTGGAGATGTCCTGTGTGCAAGTGAGTCAACAAGACACAAGAAAAACACAAATATTAAACTCATTTGTCATATTTGCTCAAATTTGACTGTAAAAAAAACATTTTTTTCCAAATAAAGCGGTTCATTTTGTTGTAGCCATATGAGTCAAAATGTAATTATTCAGTGAAATTATATTTAATGCGGAACCTGAATATGAAAATTACACGATTTCCACAGTTTCCCATCTTCATCATTGACGTCCAGTGAGAGCAACAGTGTCTGCATGTCCCAACCAATGAGTGTATATATTATATATATTGTATTTACCATCAATAAATGTATATATCATATTTACAGTCAATGACTGGATATGTCATTTGTCATAAACAGTATATACAGTCAATTAGTGTGTATATATATATATATATATATATATATATATAGTCAATAAGCATGTATTTCATATATATCATATATACAGTCAATAAGTGTATCATATAAATCATATATACATGCAATGAGTATATATCATATGTATCATATAAACAGTCAGTGGTTCAGCTCCTCATGATTGTCGCCTCTCGTTCTCGTTCATACAGCTGCTGCTTTTGTTAGTTTTCTGCTTGTTGATTTCTCCATAATTCTCCTGTGAGCATCTATCCAGCATAGTCCGCTGAAGGTGCTGAAGGTTTTGCTTGGAAAGCTGTTTAAAAGCTGTATTTTAATGAATGTTACAGTCACGGGTTCTATCAGAGCGACATACAGCGCTGCAGCTGGGCTTCAGCCTGTACCTCATATCTCACGTCTCAGTTTAGTTACAGTAAGTTAACGATTAGGACTGTAAATGTTGACATTTCACTCAATAGTTCTTTAAAGTACATTTTGTAGATGGGATGTGAGAATGTGAAGAACCTTTTTAGATGCTAAGCACCTCATGTACTTTGTAAATCACTCGCTCACTCATATTTAGCAGGCATAGATTCTCCACCAGAGGGCACTGTTACTCACTTTAGCACTTGGTTGCTTTTGTTGCTTTACAAGAGTCGTGCTTCATCTCAGTGACACTGTATTCCTGTTTAAGTTGAAAGAACCTCCACCCAATGTAGAGCAGTGGTCACCAGTCCCCCTCCTGGACACCTGCTGTCCCAGTTTAGTTACAACCTGCACCTAAAATGCTGCGTCTTCTATAAGTAACACTACTGCAACTCATTCAGCCAATCAGGAAGAAATTAATTAGCTGAAGCAAGTGTGCAAGATTGTGGTTGGAACCAGAGTCTGGAGGAAGTTGGATCTCCAGGACCAGATTTGGTGACCACTGATTGAAGGTTCTACACCATTTAAAGGTGTTTCCTAGAGCCATACATACAAGCAACAAACCATTTGGGGGCATTATTTAAAATGCAGTGGTTCTTTGGTCTCTCACAGTAAGAGGATTTGGAGGTGTTTTCTGATCTGCTTTCTCTCTTCCTGCAGTAAACCTGCCCTGTTAGAGGGGCTGGAGGTCGACCAGTACATGTGGGGCATCTTGAACGCTGTCCAGAAGTGCGTTCTTCATCTCAACATAACTAATTTTCACATTTAGAGCCGTACACAACATGAAACTGACCGGATCTGACTGTAAATATGGCTTTGTGCTCCTAGTTTGGAGTTCGAGGAGGTGACGATCGACCCTTCCTGTAGCTGGCGGCCGGTGCCGGTCAAACCAGAGGGTCAGATAAAGGAGGATCCAGATGGGCCGCTGGTTAAGCGGTTCAAGACCATGAGTCCAAGTCAGATGGTTCTGCCCAACGTGACGGACATGATCGCACAGCTCGGGCCCGGGCCAAACTCATACCCCAACCCAAACCATAGCATCAACTCTCAGCAGAGCAGCAACGTCCACGAGTTCCACAGCCAAGGTAACGAGTTTTAAGAGCTGCTGGATTCAGATTGCCTTTAAGATGAGATGAGATGAGATGAGATGAGATGAGATGAGATGAGATGAGATGAGATGAGATGAGATGACATGAGATGAGATGAGATGAGATGAGATGAGATGAGATAATCCTTTATTAGTCCCACAGCGGGGAAATTCACAGTATTACAGCAGCAGCAGAGTAACAGGAGTGAGGCACTCAGTAACAGAAACGGGAAACAGTGTAAACCTTATCAACATTATAAATAATAAAAATTAAAGTTAAATCTCTAGACTATTTACAGGAAAATAAGAATAATAAAATAAGAGTTGTCTGTATTGCACTTATGAACATATTGCACAGTGAAACATGTTTGCATTCTGAATGTGTGTATATTGTGTGTATATATTGTGTGTGTGTGTGTGTGTGTGTGTGTGGGAGCAGTGCTGGTTGAACAGTCTCACAGCAGCAGACATAGGGTATATAGAGATTTAACTTTTAAGCTGTATGTGTGTTATTAAAGAAAACGGCTAGTATCAATACCAACATGTGAGGATCAATTCCCAAAAAGAATCTCCACGATCAGAAGTATTGATGTTGGAGTATCGGTCCGCCCGCCCTGACCGTCTGTCCTTCTGTCAGTTCAGCACTGGTCACATGATTTATGTTCACACATCACGTAAAAGTGACCCAAATCTGATTTTCTCACCAAATCCGATGTTTTATGTTTGGCTGTTCACACTGTCTTCAAATGTGATCTGTATGCGACTTTAATCAGGACAGATCCTAAACTGCAGGCGCTGTACAGCTGGGCTCATCACCCAGAATGTGCCCGAGCCGTAAAAAGGCCGCGGTCACTTCTTCGGTTTGCACCCTCAGATTATTTCAAACTTTGCCTTCAGACTTTTAACTGTTCTTTGATACTGCAGCCTCGTTCTCCTGCGGCTGCCTTCAGCGTTTTCTTTAGAAATCTCTTCAGACGTGGAGGGTTTAGGGTGAGTCTCTAATCATTTTTGTATAGAAACATCAGCCTAAATGTTTATGAGTCACAGCAGCATGAAATTATGATGAATGTGGAGTTGGACTGACGTAAAAGTTTCGTGAATTCTGATCTGGCTGTTTTTGAGTCGCATCGCCGCAGATCTGAAAATGTCAAATTCTGTGCGTTTATCTGTTCACACTGACACTCGGACACGTATCTGTGTCACATTTGAAGAAATAGACTGGATTTGGGCCACTTTTTTTTTTTTCTTCTTTTTATTGAGGAATAAATGCAAAACGACAGACAAGTCCAGTAGGTCCACACATTCAAAGAGAGAAAACAGACAAATTATAACTAGAAACTGCAGAATCATGATGACAAAAATATATATTGCAATTAGATTTAAAAGAAATATATATAAATAAATAAATAAATAAATGAATCCATCCATCCATCCACCCTCAACCGCTTATCCGGGTCCGGGTCGCGGGGACAGCAGCCTAAGCAAAGAGGCCCAGGCCTCCCTCTCCCCCGCCACCTCCTCCAGCTGTTCCGGAAATAAATAAATAAATGAATGAATGAATTAATTAATTAATTAATTAATCTCCTCGGGCAGCTGGCATAACCTGAAGTGAATTAAAATATTTAAAAAGGAATAAAATGTTGCAGTATTGCCTTTCAAAGTATTCCACGTTGAAATGGAAGGGGGTTTTGAAGACTTCCATAGTAACAATATACGGCGTCTTGCCAACAGAGGCGTAAATGCTAGAACATCCGACTGAGCTCTGTCGAGCAAAGGGAAATCCGTGGAGAAACCAAATACTGCAACGAAAGGGTTCTTATTAACGTTGGCTCCTAAAACCTTTGTCTTAAAATATCTTAAAATATTCAGACCAAAATTGACGTAAAAAGGACAAAAGAAGAACAAGTGACTTAAGTCACATGGAGTGGCATCACATTTATTACACTGATCACTGACAGCATTCGGAGAGAATCCGGATAGTTGGGACTCTGTGATGGATTCTATGTAATTCCTTGAACGGAATCAACTTGCACAAAACGAATGTTTATGGTGTTGTCGCGCCATCGGTCTGTGAAAGTAGTGCCCAGCTCATGTTCCCAAGCACTTTTCATTTTAGTAAGAGAGTGTAGACCTGAAGCCGTGATATGAGAGTAAGTCTTAGATGTAATAGACTTCTGAAACGGGTTCCAAGTCCAAAGGTCATCCCATGATCGTGTGGTGGGAAGCAGAGGTGTTCCCAGGATTTTCTTCCAACAGGCTGGACAGCTCTGCTGGTGGTGATTTTGTTGGAACAAAATCCTGGGAAGGACTTTTACTTTCTGGACCTGAATTTGACACCTCTGGGAAGACATGCATAATTTGGAAAAAGGGAAGTTGTAAATATCTAAACAAATGAGATGGGGGCAAATTAAAACCTGCAGCGTTTTACCGAGCCTGTTCAGCCACGGAGCTCTGCTACACTCTTCTCTCCTCTTAAGTGTTTATTGCTGGAAACATTCATATGCAAATTGATATGCAGAGCTGGCAAGCTGGTTTATGTACACTCGTTTCTGGGACCGTTAGGGATTTATGAATGATGTGTGCACATATTCAGGCTTACAACTGTTTTCATAATCTGTTCGCACGCAAATACTGAGAGCTCGTCTTGCAAAATTCAAACAAGGTTTATAAAAGTTGCCCCAGAGCCTTTTAACAGTCCTCCAGGAGATCTGCTCTGCTCTAAACCAGTTTCAGCACCACCGTGAGAGACTTACCTCTAATGCTCACATGTTTCGGACCTCTTTTATTAGGTGGATCAGCAGTATTGGATTAAATCTGCAGGGCGAGGAGCAGGGATGGGCGCTCCGGCTTAGCCTATCAATCCGATGTTTATCCCTAAAAGCCTTAATTGCACAAAAAAACTACACCCAGTCCAACTGTCGTCATTCGTACACATGCGAAATATATATAGTATAGAGTTAACCCCTTAAATGCCCACCAGGCATTACACAGGTATTGTGATATAAACCGAGTCCGTTCTACAGTTTCTCGTTAGACTGAATGAATAACCGACTCTAAATGTAGGTATTGTGATATAAACCGAGTCTGTTCTACAGTTTCTCATTAGACTGAATGAATAACCGACTCTAAATGTAGGTATTGTGATATAAACCGAGTCCGTTCTACAGTTTCTCATTAGACTGAATGAATAACCGACTCTAAATGTAGGTATTGTGATATAAACCGAGTCCGTTCTACAGTTTCTCGTTAGACTGAATGAATAACCGACTCTAAATGTAGGTATTGTGATATAAACCGAGTCCGTTCTACAGTTTCTCATTAGGCTGAATGAATAACCGGCTCTAAATGTAGGTATTGTGATATAAACCGAGTCTGTTCTACAGTTTCTCGTTAGACTGAATGAATAACCGACTCTAAATGTAGGTATTGTGATATAAACCGAGTCAGTTCTACAGTTTCTCGTTAGGCTGAATGAATAACCGACTCTAAATGTAGGTATTGTGATATAAACCGAGTCCGTTCTACAGTTTCTCATTAGACTGAATGAATAACCGCCTCTAAATGTAGGTATTGTGATATAAACCGAGTCCGTTCTACAGTTTCTCATTAGGCTGAATGAATAACCGACTCTAAATGTAGGTATTGTGATATAAACCGAGTCCGTTCTACAGTTTCTCATTAGACTGAATGAATAACCGACTCTAAATGTAGGTATTGTGATATAAACCGAGTCCGTTCTACAGTTTCTCATTAGGCTGAATGAATAACCGACTCTAAATGTAGGTATTGTGATATAAACCGAGTCCGTTCTACAGTTTCTCATTAGACTGAATGAATAACCGGCTCTAAATGTAGGTATTGTGATATAAACCGAGTCCGTTCTACAGTTTATCATTAGACTGAATGAATAACCGGCTCTAAATGTAGGTATTGTGATATAAACTGAGTCCGTTCTACAGTTTCTCATTAGACTGAATGAATAACCGACTCTAAATGTAGGTATTGTGATATAAACCGAGTCCGTTCTACAGTTTCTCATTAGGCTGAATGAATAACCGACTCTAAATGTAGGTATTGTGATATAAACCGAGTCCGTTCTACAGTTTCTCATTAGACTGAATGAATAACCGGCTCTAAATGTAGGTATTGTGATATAAACCGAGTCCGTTCTACAGTTTCTCATTAGACTGAATGAATAACCGACTCTAAATGTAGGTATTGTGATATAAACCGAGTCCGTTCTACAGTTTCTCATTAGACTGAATGAATAACCGGCTCTAAATGTAGGTATTGTGATATAAACCGAGTCCGTTCTACAGTTTCTCATTAGGCTGAATGAATAACCGGCTCTAAATGTAGGTATTGTGATATAAACCGAGTCCGTTCTACAGTTTCTCATTAGGCTGAATGAATAACCGACTCTAAATGTAGGTATTGTGATATAAACCGAGTCCGTTCTACAGTTTCTCATTAGACTGAATGAATAACCGGCTCTAAATGTAGGTATTGTGATATAAACCGAGTCCGTTCTACAGTTTCTCATTAGACTGAATGAATAACCGACTCTAAATGTAGGTATTGTGATATAAACCGAGTCTGTTCTACAGTTTCTCGTTAGGCTGAATGAATAACCGACTCTAAATGTAGGTATTGTGATATAAACCGAGTCCGTTCTACAGTTTCTCATTAGACTGAATGAATAACCGGCTCTAAATGTAGGTATTGTGATATAAACCGAGTCCGTTCTACAGTTTCTCATTAGACTGAATGAATAACCGGCTCTAAATGTAGGTATTGTGATATAAACCGAGTCCGTTCTACAGTTTCTCATTAGACTGAATGAATAACCGGCTCTAAATGTAGGTATTGTGATATAAACCGAGTCCGTTCTACAGTTTCTCATTATACTGAATGAATAACCGGCTCTAAATGTAGGTATTGTGATATAAACCGAGTCCGTTCTACAGTTTCTCATTAGACTGAATGAATAACCGGCTCTAAATGTAGGTTTTGTGATATAAACCGAGTCCGTTCTACAGTTTCTCATTAGACTGAATGAATAACCGACTCTAAATGTAGGTATTGTGATATAAACCGAGTCCGTTCTACAGTTTCTCATTAGGCTGAATGAATAACCGACTCTAAATGTAGGTATTGTGATATAAACCGAGTCCGTTCTACAGTTTCTCATTAGACTGAATGAATAACCGGCTCTAAATGTAGGTATTGTGATATAAACCGAGTCCGTTCTACAGTTTCTCATTAGACTGAATGAATAACCGACTCTAAATGTAGGTATTGTGATATAAACCGAGTCCGTTCTACAGTTTCTCATTAGACTGAATGAATAACCGGCTCTAAATGTAGGTATTGTGATATAAACCGAGTCCGTTCTACAGTTTCTCATTAGGCTGAATGAATAACCGGCTCTAAATGTAGGTATTGTGATATAAACCGAGTCCGTTCTACAGTTTCTCATTAGGCTGAATGAATAACCGACTCTAAATGTAGGTATTGTGATATAAACCGAGTCCGTTCTACAGTTTCTCATTAGACTGAATGAATAACCGGCTCTAAATGTAGGTATTGTGATATAAACCGAGTCCGTTCTACAGTTTCTCATTAGACTGAATGAATAACCGACTCTAAATGTAGGTATTGTGATATAAACCGAGTCTGTTCTACAGTTTCTCGTTAGGCTGAATGAATAACCGACTCTAAATGTAGGTATTGTGATATAAACCGAGTCCGTTCTACAGTTTCTCATTAGACTGAATGAATAACCGGCTCTAAATGTAGGTATTGTGATATAAACCGAGTCCGTTCTACAGTTTCTCATTAGACTGAATGAATAACCGGCTCTAAATGTAGGTATTGTGATATAAACCGAGTCCGTTCTACAGTTTCTCATTAGACTGAATGAATAACCGGCTCTAAATGTAGGTATTGTGATATAAACCGAGTCCGTTCTACAGTTTCTCATTAGACTGAATGAATAACCGGCTCTAAATGTAGGTATTGTGATATAAACCGAGTCCGTTCTACAGTTTCTCATTAGACTGAATGAATAACCGACTCTAAATGTAGGTATTGTAATATAAACCGAGTCCGTTCTACAGTTTCTCATTAGACTGAATGAATAACCGGCTCTAAATGTAGGTATTGTGATATAAACCGAGTCCGTTCTACAGTTTCTCATTAGACTGAATGAATAACCGGCTCTAAATGTAGGTATTGTGATATAAACCGAGTCCGTTCTACAGTTTCTCATTAGACTGAATGAATAACCGGCTCTAAATGTAGGTATTGTGATATAAACCGAGTCCGTTCTACAGTTTCTCATTAGACTGAATGAATAACCGACTCTAAATGTAGGTATTGTGATATAAACCGAGTCCGTTCTACAGTTTCTCATTAGGCTGAATGAATAACCGACTCTAAATGTAGGTATTGTGATATAAACTGAGTCTTATGGTTGTGATGAATGTCTTAGGCAGCAGTTTCCAAGGTCACTGTAACTTTGACCATCCCCATGGCAACGCAGCAGAAGGGTTGAATGAGTTGATGCAGGGGTCACAGATGTCCCACCCGCCCTCAGACCCACCGACCAGTGGCCTTCTGCCAGCCAACAAACCGCTCGCACACTGTCCTGCCAACACGGTGAGTAACAGCTGCTGTATTTAACTCTCCTGTTATGTTTGGGGTCAGTTTGACCCCATTCAATCTGACATCACCACATCTGTAGTGGTGCGAGAGCCACTGATAGTTCTCACTACATGGAGGAGAAGAAAATATACCCCAATGATAAAATATGTCAGTAAATTTGAAGATAAAAGTGGCCAGTTAGTGGAAGCACAAGGTGGGTGTTTCTAATAAAGTGGCCAGTGAGTGGAAGCACAAGGTGGGTGTTTCTAATAAAGTGGCCAGTGAGTGGAAGCACAAGGTAGGTGTTTCTAATAAAGTGGCCAGTGAGTGGAAGCACAAGGTAGGTGTTTCTAATAAAGCGGCCATTTAGTAGAAGCACAAGGTAGGTGTTTCTAATAAAGTGGCCAATTAGTGGAAGCACAAGGTAGGTGTTTCTAATAAAGTGGCCAGTGAGTGGAAGCATAAGGTAGGTGTTTCTAATAAAGTGGCCAGTTAGTGGAAGCACAAGGTAGGTGTTTCTAATAAAGTGGCCAGTGAGTGAAAGCACATGTGAATGTATAAGAATGGTGAACATATCCCAGACTGTATTATTACCAACATATAATGACATTAAAGTGCTGTTACCATGAGCGAGGGAACTTTTCACATGATAAAAATTTGTATCTGCTCCAAATGAGGTTCACACCTTCTACCCTCCAGGTGCCTCATCCTGTCAACAGAGATCCATCCCAGAATCCCTTGCAACACAGTTTACACGGGCCACCGAACAGCAGCAGCCAATCAGGGCAGCTGCTACAGCACAGCAGTCCCTGCCAGACCTCGTGTCCACCGCCCAACCAGCAAAACCCCGCCCACAACAGCCATATGCATCCAACCTTCACTCCCTCAAACAGCCTGGAGGGTCAGGCAGGAGGCACCTCAGACATGCCAGAACCTTCCTTAGATGTGAGTGAAGCTGTCACAGCAGTTCTTGAGATCACGCCTGTGATCCAGCCGCAGGCTCAAGCTGAAGACGGGTGCGGTGGTGTGCTATGGTGAATAACATCAAAGCAATGTTGTCATTCATCATAACACACAACCTCCATTTGTGCAAAATAAAGAGTAAAGGACAGAAGCTGGGAATATTATATCAAATATGCTTTAACGTTGGAAATTTCTTCCAGAGAGATGGGCTTCCTCTTAAGTTTTGGATAAAGTCGTTTCCATATTGGACGTTTGTTGAATATCGAACTTTCTCTGTTTGATTTATCATGAAGTAAACAGAAATGATTACACCTACATTTCCTCATTCCTGAAACACAGAGAACAATCTAATATATTTCAAAAGTGGCTGTAGGTTTATTTCGCTGAACACGCTTTCTCAGAAATCAGGGACCGTCTAAACCAGTGGTCTCCAACCCTGGTTCCAGAGATCTACCTTCCTGCAGAGCCTAGTTCCAACCAGTCTGTTAGCCCAGCTCCAGCTAATCAAACTCTTCCCCAGTCCCTGATGGGTCAGATGTTTTAGAGCAGAGGTCACTAATAGGCGGACTGCAGTCCGAGTCCAGACCCAGACGCTGTCCAATGAGGACCTAATCCTTTAACCGATAAACTATGGAGAAGTGTTTAATTTGGACAGGGTGGTCCTGTTTTAACCAGCGTAACTTTTCTAGCCTTTACAGTTTCGGTTTAGCGGCCGGAGACTCACAGGCCAATCACAAGCGCTGTAAATATCACATGACGCTGCTCAGCCAATCAGATCAGTGCATTACGATGAGCTCTGAGACTCGAGTGAGTGACGCCACACAGGGGAGGGACAAGGAGAGAAACAGCAGTCAGAGAAGAAAGTGAGTCAGAGGGAAGTTATTCCACATGACGTGATCTAAAAAGAGGAAACTGACAGTAAATGTTGGTGAAATCTGACCGAACTGGACTTTATTTGATCTGATGTTCAGTAAATGTTGGTGAAATCTGACCGAACTGGACTTTATTTGATCTGATGTTCAGTAAATGTTGGTGAAATCTGACCGAACTGGACTTTATTTGATCTGATGTTCAGTAAATGTTGGTGAAATCTGACCGAACTGGACTTTATTTGATCTGATGTTCAGTAAATGTTGGTGAAATCGGACCGAACTGGACTTTATTTGATCTGATGTTCAGTAAATGTTGGTGAAATCTGACCGAACTGGACTTTATTTGATCTGATGTTCAGTAAATGTTGGTGAAATCTGACCGAACTGGACTTTATTTGATCTGATGTTCAGTAAATGTTGGTGAAATCGGACCGAACTGGACTTTATTTGATCTGATGTTCAGTAAATGTTGGTGAAATCTGACCGAACTGGACTTTATTTGATCTGATGTTCAGTAAATGTTGGTGAAATCTGACCGAACTGGACTTTATTTGATCTGATGTTCAGTAAATGTTGGTGAAATCTGACCGAACTGGACTTTATTTGATCTGATATTCAGCTGTCGACTGTATAAGATGCTGATATTCCTGCTCGGCTACTTCAGTAAACAGCATGTGGCCGATAAACTATGGAGAAGTGTTTAATTTGGACAGGGTGGTCCTGTTTTAACCAGCGTAACTTTTCTAGCCTTTACAGTTTCGGTTTAGCGGCCGGAGACTCACAGGCCAATCACAAGCGCTGTAAATATCACATGACGCTGCTCAGCCAATCAGATCAGTGCATTACGATGAGCTCTGAGACTCGAGTGAGTGACGCCACACAGGGGAGGGACGAGGAGAGAAACAGCAGTCAGAGAAGAAAGTGAGTCAGAGGGAAGTTATTCCACACGACGTGATCTAAAAAGAGGAAACTGACAGTAAATGTTGGTGAAATCTGACCGAACTGGACTTTATTTGATCTGATGTTCAGTAAATGTTGGTGAAATCTGACCGAACTGGACTTTATTTGATCTGATGTTCAGTAAATGTTGGTGAAATCGGACCGAACTGGACTTTATTTGATCTGATGTTCAGTAAATGTTGGTGAAATCTGACCGAACTGGACTTTATTTGATCTGATGTTCAGTAAATGTTGGTGAAATCTGACCGAACTGGACTTTATTTGATCTGATGTTCAGTAAATGTTGGTGAAATCGGACCGAACTGGACTTTATTTGATCTGATGTTCAGTAAATGTTGGTGAAATCTGACCGAACTGGACTTTATTTGATCTGATGTTCAGTAAATGTTGGTGAAATCTGACCGAACTGGACTTTATTTGATCTGATGTTCAGTAAATGTTGGTGAAATCTGACCGAACTGGACTTTATTTGATCTGATGTTCAGTAAATGTTGGTGAAATCTGACCGAACTGGACTTTATTTGATCTGATATTCAGCTGTCGACTGTATAAGATGCTGATATTCCTGCTCGGCTACTTCAGTAAACAGCATGTGGCCCTCAGTCACGATGCAGGTCAGACGTTATGATGTTCTGGACCTTCACTTGAGGAAATTTTCTCTAACTGGACTTTATCGAATTTTCATTAAATACTTCTGTTTTAGAGTTAAGTAGAGGCATCTTATTGAATACAGGTTGGAACTAAACAGCAGGAAGGCAGCCCTCCAGGACCAGGGCTGGAGACTGCCAGTCTAAACAGGGCATAAAATCGATGTCTTTCTATTTTGTTTCTATATTATTTCTTATGTATTTATCTAAAAGAAGGCAAAATCCCATCAAATGGTTTGTAGTAAAGAGTGTCGCTTCCATCAGCTGGGATTTATTGTCGGTTTAAAGGAAGCTACAGACTGAGGTGAGTGTTTCTAATAAAGTGGCCAGTTAGAGGAGGAAAAGGTGGATGTTTCTAATAAAGTGGCCAGTGAGAGGAAACACAAGGTAGGTGTTTCTGTCAAAGTGGCATGTCAGTGGAAACATGATGTAGGCGTTTCTAGTAAAGTGGCCAATTAGTTGAAGCACAAGGTCAGGGTTTCTAATAAAGTGACCAGTGAGTGGAAAGACAAGATGGGTGTTTCTAACAAAGATAGATACAACTGATTGATTGTAGCTGCATTTCTGAAATATGACGTTCAGCAAAATGGAACAAATTTGGGCAAAAGACAGTTTGTTCTCTGTCTTTCAGGAGTGAAATCTTGATCAGTTTTGAGAGTTCATGAGAAATCAAGTCAAGATAGTCCAGTCATCCAGTCATGTCTAATACAAAACCAAATTTTCTGTGTTACTTTAATTGCTGGAAGGAATTGCCAGTGTTAAAGCACGTTTGATATAATATTTAGACAAGTAATAGAACACTGGAGGAGGTGAAATTGTCTATATTGCTTTGGCTAAACAGATTGTGAAAAGAATTGGCCCTAGAATTGAGCCTTGTGGCACACCATTTCCACTTTAAGTGACTTTTCTGACCTTTGCGTTCTTTTTCTCTGCAGCTTCTTCCAGATTTGGCCAACCCAGATGACCTGCTGACCTACCTGGACCCTCCAGACCTGCCCAGCAGCAGCAATGATGAACTGCTCTCACTTTTTGAGAACAGCTAAGAGAGAGAGAAAGCGAGAGAGAGATAAAAAACAGTGATGCACTCCCTGTGCCCTCATCCTCCTGTGCAGACTCCAGGCCTCAGAATGCCACTGTATGTGCAGCTACATGCATTTCCTAAGTTGCACAAAAGTCTTATGAACTTTAGGAAACATGTTGTAGCATTTTTTTAATTTTTGGATACATTTTGTTTTTGATATGAAACACATATGAACAGAAATCTGCCTGTTGCGGCCAGTACGCGTCCTCCATTCCAAGCTCTGACGATGAAATGAAACCAGACCAACGCAGGACCAGCCAATGGTTTTTACTTTCCAGACCAGTAGCACTGTTTGTGTCTCCAGTGCGTTTCTCAAGAAGCACAAGAGAAACAAAAGCAACCACCAAATCACTCCACAGGCAGCCTCTCCTCACGTGTCTTATCAGAAACATAACAGATTTTAGACCATCTTCAGTGGACGGCTGCACAAACACGGCTGTTGAACCTGAGGTTGTTTGAGAAGATCTAACCAGCCAGATCCATTCAGAGAGCAAGAAAACAGACAGAGCAACAATGTAATGATCACATCTGTATCTCAGATAGCTTTGATGAGAGAAATGGAGAAGATTAAACTGATAATCTGGTGAAAAAAATCTAATGTCCCGCCTACTCCTCACCACAAATGCAGTGGATCAATCAAGACGTGTTTGTCGGCATTAAAAAGGAATTCAGCGTCAGATCAGCTTAAAATTAGGGGACTTGCTTCTTAACGTTTTTAAGTTAAATCAACTTGAGGGCACTGGAGTTTATGGAAGCCCCTCCCACCAGGTAGATATCTGTGCTTTTTTCTCCTCCATTTCTGGCAGCACAATGTCACAATTTTGACTTAGTATCTTGAAATAATTATTTTCTCAGAAAAAATGACTTCCAGTGTCATAATAATGAGATATTTTCTCAAAACAATGATTTACTGTCAAAATCTTGAGTTATTTTCTCAAAATATTGACAGCATGTTCAAATAATGACTTACTATGTCAAAAGAATAACTTTGTATCTTGACTTAGTATCCTAAAATATTTACTTACTTTTTTGAACTAATTTCAATACAGCATCTCAGAGATCAAGATAATTAGACAGCATTTTGAGATATCAAGTCCGTTTCTCAAGATAATAAGTAATTATTTTGAGATATTAAGTCAATGTTAGTCTAAAACTCCAACTGAAGCCATTTACACCGATCAGGAATATATATAAGTCAGGACCCCCATGGACCCTCACAGAGCAGGTGGAGCACTGCAGTAACACTGACGTGGTGGTGGTGTGTTAGTGTGTGTTGTGCTGGTATGAGTGGATCAGACACAGCAGTGCTGCTGGAGTTTTTAAACACTGTGTCCACTCAATGTCCACTCAATTAGACACTCCTACCTTGTCGGTCCACCTTGTAGATGTAAAGTCAGAGACGACAGCTCATCTGCTGCTGTTTGTGTTGGTCATCCTCTGGTCCTTCATCAGTGGTCACAGGACACTGCCCACAGGACGCTGCCCACAGGACGCTGTTGGCTGGATATTTTTGGCTGGTGGACTATTCTCAGTCCAGCAGCGACACTGAGCTGTTTAAAAACTCCAGCAGCACTGCTGTGTCTGATCCACTCAGACCAGCACAACACACACTAACACACCCCACCACCACGTCAGTGTCACTGCAGTGCTGAGAATGACCCACCACCCAAACAGTACCTGCTCTGTGAGGGTCCATGGGGGTCCTGACCACTGAAGAACAGGGTAACAGAGTATCAGAGAAACAGATGGACTACAGTCTGTAACTGTAGAACTACAGAGTGCAGCTATACAGTAAGTGGAGCTGATGAAGTGGACAGTGAGCGTAGAAACGAGGAGGTGGTCATGATGTTCTGGCTGACCGGCTTATATATCAGCAGAATCCTCTTAGCTTAGCCTTGTCTATCAGGATCACTCAATATAAATATGAATATATATTTGTGTATTTATAGTTTTTGTATTGTCTTTATTGTAATTCGTCGTGAGACGAGTGCGTCCCTGAGCAGTAACGAGCCATCAGCTCATTACGGTGATAATCTGAGCAGGGAAGAGAAGGTGATTCAGAGCTACAGGCGCAGTCAAAAGTTTGGGTGCACCCACGTTTCTTTTAAACTGTTTTTAGAATCAAAAACTCTGAAATAACAGGCACTGAATTATAACAGTGAGGAGTTTTGTGCCAAATCACATTATTTAGATCCACTCTACCTCAGACCACAGCTGATTGGCTCAGACGCGTCAACGAGCTCATACATCCCACCAATTAACCTTTATTAAGTTAAGTGATGCTTTTTTAAAATTTATTTTAAATAATTAAATATCTGTAATATAAATATATATACTATAATTAATGTAATAAAAAATAATTAATGTCTGTTTCTGACAGCCACAGTTTCCAAATTTTTTTTTAATTATGTAGGCGGTTACATTTTGTGTGTTTTATTTATTTATTTATTTTAACTGGGGTGCACAAACTTCTTCACAACCCTGTTAGCCTGTAGATCGGAATGTTCGGAACATTTTTAATGTTACCAGCAACACAAATTCCGCCAAACTTTGCCCAAACTTTGACTCTAGATTGATTTGCTTGATTAGAAAGATTGTGATATTGATATAATTTCAGTTGTGAGCGTTTTTTATCCAGGCAAATGTCCGCTCCCATCTTATTGTGTGTCGGTCGTGTGTAATTTGCTCGTTTTAAAGTGAAAACACATCCATTCCGATTCGGTTTTTACTGATTTGATGACTCACTGGTTTGAGTTGCACCAAGCAAAAATAACTGATATTTTCTGGGAATGAGCCAAGAGCTAATCTAAGAATTTCTCGACCTTCACTGGAAGGGGAATTCCACCTATTTTCCCAAATTTCTGTATAATCCAGAGTGTGAGGTGTAAACAGAGGTTCAGAGGGTTTGGTGTTAAACGGTTCAGACGTCTTTACAGTGGTGGTGATGGGAACCAGGCGTCGCCATGACTACAACACAGATATAGACACTTTATTTACCATCCAGAACCACCAGAGAACCTACACGAGTCTTCTGAGTTTATATGGAATGTTGATGATGAAATATGAAATTTTCTTTGGAGACTGTTTTATATTATTTGAACGCAGCAGCTGCTCTTTACATTTCACTGCGATTGGACCAATAGAAAAGCTCCAAAATAGCTTACATTAAATCTCTACTCTGTCCTTTAGAACGGCCAGTTTGGAGAAACTTTCATGCTTTAGGTCAAAAATGACCATAAAACAGCGTCTCAGTCATCAGGCCATAATTCCATAACCATCTCATGTAGGAACTTTCTGTGAGGAGCTTTTAGAGGTGGACGTCTGGTTCCTATCACCACCACTGTGAACAGTTCTGACCCGGTCAGTTTGCTGAATTTAACTCATTGAAAAAAAGAAACAGTTTTTTTCCTCCAGTATGTTAAATTTATCAAATAAACATTAATTGTGTATTAAGTTTTCCAAACATCACCGTCAACCAAACGTGCCATTCGAACAGGGGGTGCGCAAACTTTTGCACAACGTTTTTGCACTGCGAACAGTTCTGACTCTACGTTTCTCTAGAACTGAGCGTTTCACACCAAACCACTCTGAACGACTCCGTTTACATCTCAACCGTTTAATTATGTGGGAATTCTGAAAATTTGGTGGACGTCTCCTTCTAACGCTTGAAGGGAGTTTTCTACGCCGTTAGTGCGCCGACTCTCGTCTGGCTGGAGCTGAATTCATTCTCTTCCATCAGCAAGACTGCAGTCGTATTGATTGCTGCGGTTGGCTTACAGTACACGTTAAAAAACATGGTTCTTCGAGGGTTCTTTAGTACAGAAAATGGTTCTGTATAGAGCCACGGACACTAGAAGAACCCTTTGCATGATTAAATTGTGCTTTGCATCTTGAAAGTGTTCTTTAGACTGATGGAGAACATGTTGTAGATGGTTCTATATGGAAGAAATGGTTCCATATAGAACCAGAAAGGGTTCTTCTTGTCTTACCAGCCTGACATCGTAACTATAGCAGATACAGAACCACATACAACTCATTTCAGTCATCAGTCTGAAGAACCACTCCATGGAATGCATGAAATGGTTCTTTTGTGTGTTCATGGTTCCACATAGAACCCACGTCGTCACTGAGCAATCCTTGAAGAACCATCTTGTTTAGGAGTGCACCAAAAAGGGTTCTTCTACTGTTGCAAGCCTGATATTGTAGCAATAGAAGAACCATCTCGGTGCTATGTAGAACCCTTCTCAAAAAGGTTATATATAGAACTGTCTACATCACGTTCTCCATCGGTCTGAAGAACTGTGCCACTATGCAAAGAACCCTTAAATCATGCAAACGATCCTTTGAGCGTGTGTGGTTCTGTATTCGTTCTACGTTCATTGATTTTCATTACGAAAGAACCCTTGAAGAACCATTTTTTAAGGCTTCTGTTCGCGGCAGCTAAAAGGGGCGATTCTGGAAGTTCCCTGTGGGTCGGAGTCCAGAAGGACTGTTCTTCTTCTTCCAGTAACATCAAGCCAAAGTGTCTCCATCCATCCAACTACTATGCATTACAGGCCCAGCCGGGCGCAGGAGCTGAACCACTGTGGATCAGAGCACCTCGTGAGGGAACTCGGCCCAGATTTAACCATCTGAACGGTCTGGATTTCATGTTCTGACCACAGTCCAGTGTGATTTATGAGGCTGGCTGTGGTCTTTCTGTCTGTATTCTGTATGTACAATCACCCAAACCCCATACGCTGGTCTTCAGACGGAGAATAAAGAGTGATTATTAGAGATGCAGAGATGTTTAGTTACAGTATGTGACATATTTATCTAATAAATAAGTACCCAGATGACCTCTGTACATCCTCGCCGTCGTGTGAGTTTTATAGTTTTCCTTGGTTCTTCATTGATGTGACTGTGTTTCCTCTGGTTTTATATGAAGCTGTGGTGGTTGGTTAGTGTAGTGGGTAACACCTCTGCATTCAATGCTGTAGACTGGAGTTTAATCCCCACCTGGGTAAACACCGTTCACTATACCAATAAGAGTCCTTGGGCAAGACTCCTAACACCACCTTTCCCTACCTGTGTAAAAAATCATCAAATTATAAGTCGCTCTGGATAAGAGCGTCAGCCAAATGCCGTAAATGTAAAGCTTATTTCATTTAATAGTCTATTCAGGGGGTCTCAACTTCATGTAGTAGTTATTTATTACAGTAATGGTTAAAGCTTTGTAGCTAAGTTAGAGCATAAGTGTAGATATTCCTGTTCCACCTTAAAAGGTGCAGCCTCAGGCACCAGAAAGTAACTGCTGCACCATTTAAGGTGGAATGGGAAAATTCGAAGAAGAAGCTGGTGAATAGACAGCGCTGGACGAAGGACACAAACCATGTACTTGAGTTAAAGTCGAGACCCCCAAGGTAAAATATTCCTCCAGTAAAGTAGAAGTTCCTCCTTTAGACCTCCACTTGAGTAAAAGTACTAAAGTATTTCCCTTCAAATGTACTTAAGTATAAAGTAAAAGTACTAAAAGAGTAATTCTGGCTCTGATGTCCTGTTATCATTTTTATAACCAGACTGGCTTCATGAACTCATTTCAGGTGAAAGTCCTCCAGCGTCTCTCTTGGTAAACCAGTCTTTTAATAGAACGTCATTAATTAGTGACGCTGACGTCTATTAAAATGATCAGAAGCACAAAACACTGAAGGTAAACAGTTTCCATCAGGGAGAACCGAGTGGCTCTGAAATCACTTTTTACACACAAGCAAAGTTTCAGTTTCAGATTTATTTACAACTTAGTTCCAAGTTTAAGTTGAATAAAAACTGGCTTTAAACTCAGGATCACAGATGAGCTCCTTTACTATGTTGATCTGTAGGCGTCTGTTCATAAACATAAACCAGCCCAAACTCATTTACTATAAAATGAACTGGTGTTTGTAGAAATTCAGAAAAAAGCCGCGTCAGTCTCGACTGCATATGTGGACATATTTCTATATTGAGCTCTATTTACACAAAGTTAGGTTAGTTCATCATTTATGTTGAACAGACTCTCCCAAAGTTTTACGCTGCTGCGCTGACGTTGAACCGCGTGCTGCACTGGGTCGGTATGACCAACAGGTCAAAACCAGCTCTAAACAAAGTGACCGCTGGGCCCTGATTGGTGCTCTGGCTTTGCGCTTCTTTCGTTTTGACATGTTACGTTTTTATACACACAGAAACCAAAAGGAACGACAGATTTCTCATAATGTAGGAGGAAAAAGTCGGATATTAGACTCTGAAATGTAGTGGAGTGAAAGGAGAAAGTCGCCCAGAACGGAGAAACTTCAGTACAGATACACCAAAAATACTAAAGTACAGAAACCAATTACATTTACTCAGATACTCAGTTACTCAGATACTCAGTTACTCAGTTACTCAGTTACTCAGGTACTGTCCAGCGCTGTGAACAGGGAGCCAGCTTTAGCATCATCCTTCTTCTTACTGTGTGTGGGGGGTTATTTTACTGTTCTGTGTATTAAGATTAGAAGTGATTCACCCACTGATGGATTTGCTGATGTGTGTGTTGTGTTTTTAATGTCAGGTGCGGACTGAATACTGTCCTGCTGGTCTGGTAGTAAAAGCTGAGGATTAGAACTAAACAGATTAGGTGTAAATGGGTTGAGCAGTAAGGAAGTCGTGGCTGATTTAATCCTGAGACTCTTCGAGTGAATCTGTTCACAAGTGGATCTTGACCTCTCGGACAGGGCGGACGGGCAGACGTATCGCGGCGTCTGGGTATGGATATCTGTGATGCAGCCCCTGATTATGTTGATGACGTATTTACGGTGCCAGGTAACCTGGACTGGAGATAAGATGCTGTAAGATAAGCTTCCTAATTTAAGGTCAGATTCGCTTCTGTTATACGAATGTGATGATGGTTGACGACGGTTCTCCAAGGGCTCTTTAAATAGAACCATGAACACTCAAAGACCCATTTGCACGGGCTCTTCAGATTGATGGAGAACGAGTTGTAACATTACATGGTTCTAAATAGCACCAAAAAAGGGTTCTCGTGTTGTTACCATATCAAGTTTGTAACAACAGCAGAACGTTTTAATATACAGGCATTATAAATTGTGTGTGTTCAGACAGTAAAATGTTACTGATATTTAAATGTAGATTCTTTAGACTTTCACTAAATTATATTTTTCCGTGTTTCCAGTTTTAATCAGTAAAATGTGACACAAAATCTCCATCCAGAGATCCTCCTTCGCTCAAGTAGAGCTTCTCTGTCCTCTTTCCTCCTCTGCTTACAGTACAGTCAGATGGTAACACTTTACTAGGGTGCTGTTCATAAGGTTACATGACATAACCTACAGAAGCTTGTCCTAACTACTGACATAGCCCTACATAACTGTTTATAAATGCTTATTAACATTAAGAGACCTTTATTAGTCCCACAACGGGGAAATTTCACCTCCACATTTAACCCATTAACACTAGTGAGCACACACACACACACACACACACACACACACACACACTCACACACCCACACACACACCCACACACACACACACACTCACACACCCACACACACACCCACACACACACACACACGCCCAGAGCAGTGGGCAGTCCTATCCACAGTGCCCAGGGAGCAGTTGGGGGTTAGGTGTCTTGCTCAAGGGCACATCAGTCACATATTGTCGGCTCTGGGGATCAAACCGGTGACCTTCCGGGCACAGGGGCGGTTCCCTGACCTCCAGCCCGCGACTGCCCGACAGTCCAGCAGTCTTCTGTCATAACAAGCAACTTTAGCTGATTTTGCTTAACATTGGCAAACGAAACCTTTATAGCGAATGACGCCTGTTGGAACAAACATTTATGCTGCGTTATGTCTGTCGTTAGGACAAGCTTATGTCATGTAGCCTTATGAACAGCACCCTACAGCAGAGTGTTACCGGAAATGTTTCTGTTTAGAATTCATCACTAACTTAATAAACGTTTTCATTACAATTCATCAGCGTCTTCTTTGAACGATTGAAACATTTAAACCTGAATTTTAGACTTTCTCTGTATTTTGGTGGCGTGTCCCTCCTTTCCTTTAACGACAGCTGCGTGACGCCCACAAATCTGTGCAAAGGCCTCTGCTGAGCAGGTCAGGTCCACCTGAGAGTCGACTGACCAGGAGCTTCACTGAAAGAGACGGGACTAAAACCAAACCTCAGCTTTTAGTGCAAAGAGCTTGACATGGTCAGCATCTCAGATCTACAGTATTTTGAGCAATGTAGCTAGCTAGCTGCATTTGTTGACAATGTAAATATATGGGCTTCTTGTCTATTTTCACTCCAATTCGGATTTGGTTATGATCTGCGACATTCCTGCATTAGCCCGTATGAGTAAAAATGTACTCAGACATCAAATATTCAGACATTTGTTCAAATATGTGAAGATTTACGTCCCTTTTGTAGTCCATTTTCTTACAAACTACATATCCCGTCGCGCAACTGATCACCTGGACCAATCAGAGCTCGCCGCCTCATCCGGGCACTGTAGCTTTACCAGCCCGAGTTAGCGTAGCAGCAGAGAACTTGTACAGATATAAAACGGCTCTGGTAGCTGCTTATGTCGCCAAAAATAGTGTCAAATGTGTGCTACTTATAACATCATATCCTCTTACATGCCCGTTTAATTTACTCTGAAAGCAGTAAATGTCGCTAAAGAACGCAACGAGCCACAGGATGATGCTCGCGCGGCCGGAGAGCGGGCGTTATATGGGACTTGTAGTTTTTTAGACGATGTTTGTACTACAATCAGCAAAAAATGAACTATTCCAACACAGAACGATGCTAGAAACAACACGTTTCGCAAATTATTATTATTCTTTTGTTATTTCGGAACAAAAATATGCTTTAAAGATAAGGAAATACTTTAAAGTGAGTTGTATAGCGGCTGAAGATAAAGTCGCAGACACACAGCGCAAGCGGTTTATCCGGCTTTACGTGTATGATTATTAGTGTTATTTTGTTTGGAAATGTGATTATTTTATGAATGTGTGCCAGTTTGTGATTAAACAGTTCGCAGAGTGGCTAGCATAACGGAACCTCGTGTTTCCGTGGCTGCACGGTTTCCGGCGTGAAGCAGACGAGTGGTGGAGTGTTGTCAAGTTTCCTGCGGCCGTTTGTGATTTTATGGCAATGATTATCTCCAGAAACAGGATTAAATTCTGCTCCCTGGCCTTCACGGCCGCTCGCATGTATGCGAACGGAGCCCAGGCCAACGCTAACCCTGTGGTTTACTTTGACATCGCGGCGGACAACCAGCCGCTCGGCAGAGTCACCTTCGAGGTGAGCTTCTCCTGCGCTCGCAGCCTGATCGACCGGCGGCGCTGATAACACATTTCCAGGCTTAAACTCTTTTATAATGAGCCTAGACTCGCTGTGGAGAGTACCTATGGCTGCAGGTGTACGATTGCGGCTTTTTGCCTATGACTTCCAGCCTCGATATACTAGCGTCTTACTCGAACTTTCCGGTCCACCTTAAATGGAGCAGCGGTCACGGTCTTGCTTGCGTGAGGCGCCTGCATGTAACTGCCGCGCCGTTGACTATTTAAGGTGGAACGGAAAGTTCGAAAAAGAAACTTCGTCCTGCAGCCAGTCCGAAGTGTAAAAACAAAGAGTTAACATAGAATATATCATTACGTGAAATGCAGAGTTAAAACACCCCTGCGTTACAAAATTAGTTTGATTTATGAGTTGAAGTGAATATAAAGTATTATAGAAAAATAGTCAGTATAAAGTAAAACTAAACTTACTCAGCCAAAGGGTTTTTTTTAGTAAAGGGACTGGTTCTGTATGGAATTGTGACTTCTATGTGGCGATCCCTAAAAGGAGCAGCCGAAAGAAGAAGAAGATCTAGAACCATGTTGTGTTTAAATGGTTCTATGCATGGTGAAATGCTCTTCAGATTGATGGAGATTGTGTTGTGTGGTTCTATATAGCACCAGAAAGGGTTCTGCTAGTGCTGTAGTTCTGTATAACCCTAGAACCATGTACAGCGCACTCTCCATCAGCCTGAAGAACCATGTGAGCGTGAAATGGTTCCAGACGGAACTGAATAGAACCACTGCCCTTACTAAAGAACCACCTTAATAAGAGTGTGTAGAGTTAGTGTGAGGCTTATTATAGGCGCTTAAAATGATTTTAAGGTTGTAAAAATGGGGAAAGTTGTTTCTGAGAGAGGTTTAGTGCAGCTCGCGTCCGTACTGTCCTTTAAGAGCTGCGGATGTTTAAGGGTGGTAACCTGTGAAGGTTCCTTTGTTTCCAGTGTGTCATCCTTTTGTTCTCTTTCTGCGTCTTGTGTTTCAGCTGAACGCTGACGTTGTTCCCAAAACTGCAGGTAAGTGTATCATGTCATTTCACATCATCGCTGCTTTTGTTCTGTTTACTGTATATAACGATCCACAGTAGTTCTAATAAACTAGCTGTAAGTACGTACACATGTCGGCACTAACGAGAGGATCGTTCCACTGATTTTCCAGGATTTCTTAATAATCCACTGATTGAGGTGTAAACAGAGATTCCGAGTGGGTTTGGTGTGAAACGGTTCAGACGTCTTTACAGTGGTGGTGATGGGAACCAGACGTCGCCATGACTACAACACAGATATAGACACTTTATTTACCATCCAGAACCTCCAGAGAACCTACACGAGTCTTCTGACCTTATATGGAATGCTGATGATGGAAAACAGTGGAAAATCTGGAATAATGAGTTTTCTTTGGGGACTATTTTGCCGCACAGCGCCCTGCATGTCTCCCTCCACCATGAATGGAGCTGAAGTTCTCTAAACTCTCATAAAACAGCGTCTCAGTCATCAGGCAGTGAATTCAGAACCAGTTCATGTAGGAACTTTCTGTAGGAGCTTTTAGAGGGACGTCTGGTTCCCATCACCACCACTGTGAGGAGCTTTTAGAGGGACGTCTGGTTCCTATCACCACCACTGTGAATGGTTCTGACTCGGTACGTTTATCTAGAACAGTTTATCTAGTCTTAACCACTAAATTATGCTGAAATTTAAAAAAGTTAGTGGCATTCCCCTTTAAGGTACAGAACTGAAGTGTGACCTTAATATAAATGCAGTGTGTAGCTGCTTTGTTTGTTGTCTCAGTGGATAACAGGGTCTCTTGTTTATTATCTGTGTGCCATTTAGATATCAGAGGAAATGACTTTCAACGTTCTAGACGGGAGACACGTGCCCGGTGTCTCCGGCGTAAATGAGCTGCGTGCTTCTCTGTGGAGGGCTGTTCTAACAGTGCTGCCTGTGTTTGTCTCTGTAGAGAACTTCAGGGCTCTGTGTACAGGAGAACACGGCTTCGGCTATAAAGGCTCCATCTTCCACCGAGTCATCCCAAACTTCATGTGTCAGGTACCAAAACTCACTGTTAGAACATGTACAACAGGGTTCTAACCCTGCGATTATTTCACCAGAACATCACGGGTTTTCCACGAGCACTGTATCACTCCACTGAGACGCTGTTGCTAAGCAACCACTCTGACAGCTGTAGGAGACGCTCAAGCCATCTGAACGTTTTTACTTCTGACTTCGACACAAACAGAAAACGGACACTGTTAAGACCACATCTGACCGACAGCCGATTTGGTCCGACTCTGAAGACGAGACGACGCTAAATTCCCAAACTGTCGTCTCCACTGAGCAGCTTTTCAGTCGGCAGCTGTGACAGAAGAACAGCTGAACAACCTGGAATCAGCCGGAAATGAACCCAACACCATTCGCCAAACTAAACGGGCTGTAAGAAGCTTTACAGACCGGCTGGAACAAAACAACATTAATACTGATCTGGACAAACTGACCAAACTGAGCTGAACCTGATATTGGGTCAGTTTTACGGCTCAGTCTGATTTGGTCCGACTCTGAAGATCAGACACGTCTGGCGAATGGTGTTGGGTTGGCATTGCGCATGGTGATCTTGGGCTTATGTGCAGCTGCTCGACCATTGAAACCCATTTTGTGAAGCTCAGAACACAAAGTTCTTTGGCTGTTGTTGCTTCTGCAACGCTGTAGTGAAGGATGTTTACGTGCTTCAGCACTCCGGCGCCTCACTCTGGCAGTTTGCGTGGTTTACCACTTTGTGGCTGAGCTGTTACGTATCCGTTTCACAAGCTGACTGTGGCACATGTGGCATCCTGTGTTTAGTCACTGAGCTCATCAGTACCACCCTCTACTGCCGGTGTTCGTCTATGGAGGCTGCAAGACCTGAGCTGGAGTTTTACACCTGTTAGCAGTGGGTGTGGCTGAAACACCTGAGTATTAATGATTAGAAGGGGTGTCCACATACTTTTGGCTACCGTGAAAACGTTATTAACTTGTAACGTACACCGATCAGGCAGAACGTTCTGACCACCTCCTTGTTTCTACGGTCATTCTCCACTTTATCAGCTCCACTTACTGTAGAGCTGCACTCTGTTTACTGCAGAGCTGAGAATGACCCACCACCCAAACAGTACCTGCTCTGTGAGGTTCCATGGGGGTCCTGACCACTGAAGAACAGGGTAACAGAGTATCAGAGAAACAGATGGACTACAGTCTGTAACTGTAGAACTACAAAGACCAGCTATACAGTCAGTGGAGCTGATAAAGTGGACAGTGAGCGTAGAAACGAGGAGGTGGTCAGAATGTTCTGCCTGACCGGTGTGAGTTAGTATTTTAAATCGGTTAGAACCGGTTCTATTGGTTCATCTAAACAGCAGCAGGTATATTTTTATTTAAATGTTCCCACCGCAGCAATATACACACATACCGTCTTGTGAAAAAGTTTGAGCCCCCCGTCAAATTATGTGTTGCTTATTTAATATATTGGGAAGAAATAAAACCGTGTCCTGTGACTTTTGACTTGTGTGTTATTTATTTATTTGTTTGTTTGTTTGTTTGTTTGTTAAAAATAAATAGTGTATTAAAGCTCCCAGTGAAATCCCGTATGCAGGTGTGCTCCTGTAGATTGTGTGTCGGGTCGTTTTCAGCGAAGCGTGATTTGACCGGGGTGTTCGGACTTTTACACACGACGGTTAGTAATTCGTTGCCCAGAGAACGTTTGACCACCAGACACTCAGTGCCTTCCTCTTCCAGCCGACCTTCAGGGAAGTGAAACCAGCAGTACACTGTGCACTCTGTACACTCTTTATTCAGTCACTCTTTGCTCTGGACGCTCTTTATTCAGGACACTCTACGCTCTGGACGCTCTACGCTCTGGACGCTCTTTACACTGTTCAGGACGCTGTTTTATTGCGGCTGAGAAGGTCCCAGTGTGAAGACAGAAGCACGTGTAAGCCGAGTTCTGGAGACGAGTTCTGTGTAAACCGAGTTCTGGAGACGAGTTCTGTTTCTCTGTTTCTCGCTCGCGGTTCCGCTTTACACAGGTTTGTGAAATCGGCCGTGATGTTCAGACCTTTAGTTTCTTCCAGTGAGGCTCTTGTTCAGACGACTCGCAGGTGGACGTGAGCTGCTCATTACAGGCTTTTGCACAAACTTGTTGAAGCCGTGCAGCTGGAGCGCGCGCAGTCCTTATAGAGAAAGGGGACAGTCCACCAAATCCAGACACACTGAAATTCATCCCCTCTCTGATTGTTACGCTGAGGTATTTCTAATGGAAAGCTCTGTATTAGAAAAGGAAGTGAAATAGAAACACTCTGCGCACTCTTTGCTCTGTGCACTCTTTAAATATAAGTACACCCTTAGTCTGTGCCTCAATTGACCTCAGACGCAAGTGTGTGTTAATTCTAGCTCTGCCTGACCTGCAGGGAGGAGACTTCACCCACCATAACGGCACCGGGGGGAAGTCCGTCTACGGCCCCAGATTTCCAGACGAGAACTTCAGGCTGAAGCACACTGGACCAGGTTAGAGCAGCGCAGCGTCACACACATTCGTTTATGATGCTTTTTAATGGTTTTATGGTTTTGTGCACCATTTGTACCGTTACTGTAATAACACTGTGTGTGTGTGTGTGTGTGTGTGTGTTGCGCTGTATGAAGACGTCGTGTTGAATGGACCAATAGAAAGGGTTTATAAGCGGCCTGTTTCTGCTGGTTTAGTGCGTGGTGTCTATTAAGGTGCTCAGTTGCATGTTTTTATAAATAAACCTCCACATCTTCCCGGTGTACTAAACTCAGTAAATCAGCAGTACCTGTTCACCACACCTTCTCACCACAGAGCGGCCGAAATATTTGATCAGTATTGCTTGATGTGTTTTTGCTGTCGCTGTGGGCGGAAATGTGTCCGTTAGTCTGGGGCGTCTTGTGGAGACTTGTTAGCAGATAAAACTGCTGGAGGCAGGGAGGCGGAGCAGCGCTGTGAGCCAGCTTTACAGAGCTTTTAAACAGCCTCACACACACACACACACATATATACACACACACATATATATATATATATATATATATACACACACACACACTCACATATACACACACACTCACACACAACGCTCATACTACTATTAGTAATATGTTTAGTTAGTGTAGCACCTTTCTTTTTACCCTAATCGCATCTCAACAACAACTGGCACATAAAAATAAAACTCCATTAAAACTCCATTAAAACACCATTAAAACCCAGACGGTTGGATTAAAGGCTGCAATCCAAGATGAAGCGGAGAATTTGGGCAGCTGGGGATGAGTAAAACACGTGGCTTCCACTAGATGGCGACGCTTCTCAGAAGACATGGCAGAGCCAGGTTAAGTGGAGCCTGGTCATTTCATATCCCCCCGTTATGCCACAGAATGACGGTAAAATGGTAAAACTGTAGGGGGCGCTGACGAGCGAGTCTTGCAGATGGAGCTGAAAACAGCTGGACTGTATTTCTACATTCATGTTGGAACGTCTGGCAATTTGGAAAAGTAAAAGGATGAAGAGCTGATTGGTCAGTGTTACTGCTACTGAGAGCTGATTGGTCAGAGTTACTGCTACTGAGAGCTGATTGGTCAGAGTTACTGCTACTGAGAGCTGATTGGTTAGTGTTACTGCTACTGAGAGCTGATTGGTCAGTGTTACTGCTACTGAGAGCTGATTGGTCAGAGTTACTGCTACTGAGAGCTGATTGGTCAGTGTTACTGCTACTGAGAGCTGATTGGTTAGTGTTACTGCTACTGAGAGCTGATTGGTTAGCGTTACTGCTACTGAGAGCTGATTGGTTAGCGTTACTCCTACTGAGAGCTGATTGGTTAGTGTTACTGCTACTGAGAGCTGATTGATTAGTGTTACTGCTACTGAGAGCTGATTGGTTAGTGTTACTGCTACTGAGAGCTGATTGGTTAGTGTTACTGCTACTGAGAGCTGATTGGTTAGCGTTACTGCTACTGAGAGCTGATTGGTTAGCGTTACTGCTACTGAGAGCTGATTGGTTAGAGTTACTGCTACTGAGAGCTGATTGCTTAGCGTTACTGCTACTGAGAGCTGATTGGTTAGCGTTACTGCTACTGAGAGCTGATTGGTTAGCGTTACTGCTACTGAGAGCTGATTGGTTAGCGTTACTGCTACTGAGAGCTGATTGGTTAGCGTTACTGCTACTGAGAGCTGATTGGTTAGCGTTACTGCTACTGAGAGCTGATTGGTTAGTGTTACTGCTACTGAGAGCTGATTGGTTAGAGTTACTGCTACTGAGAGCTGATTGGTTAGAGTTACTGCTACTGAGAGCTGATTGGTTAGTGTTACTGCTACTGAGAGCTGATTGGTTAGAGTTACTGCTACTGAGAGCTGATTGGTTAGAGTTACTGCTACTGAGAGCTGATTGGTTAGCGTTACTGCTACTGAGAGCTGATTGGTTAGAGTTACTGCTACTGAGAACTGATTGGTTAGTGTTACTGCTACTGAGAGCTGATTGGTTAGCGTTACTGCTACTGAGAGCTGATTGGTTAGCGTTACTGCTACTGAGAGCTGATTGGTTAGCTTTACTGCTACTGAGAGCTGATTGGTTAGCGTTACTGCTACTGAGAGCTGATTGGTTAGAGTTACTGCTACTGAGAGCTGATTGGTTAGCGTTACTGCTACTGAGAGCTGATTGGTTAGAGTTACTGCTACTGAGAGCTGATTGGTTAGCGTTACTGCTACTGAGAGCTGATTGGTTAGTGTTACTGCTACTGAGAGCTGATTGGTTAGAGTTACTGCTACTGAGAGCTGATTGGTTAGAGTTACTGCTACTGAGAGCTGATTGGTTAGTGTTACTGCTACTGAGAGCTGATTGGTTAGTGTTACTGCTACTGAGAGCTGATTGGTTAGTGTTACTGAGAGCTGATTGGTTAGTGTTACTGCTACTGAGAGCTGACTGGTTAGCGTTACTGCTACTGAGAGCTGATTGGTCAGAGTTACTGCTACTGAGAGCTGATTGGTTAGTGTTACTGCTACTGAGAGCTGATTGGTCAGTGTTACTGCTACTGAGAGCTGATTGGTCAGAGTTACTGCTACTGAGAGCTGATTGGTCAGTGTTACTGCTACTGAGAGCTGATTGGTTAGTGTTACTGCTACTGAGAGCTGATTGGTTAGCGTTACTGCTACTGAGAGCTGATTGGTTAGCGTTACTCCTACTGAGAGCTGATTGGTTAGTGTTACTGCTACTGAGAGCTGATTGATTAGTGTTACTGCTACTGAGAGCTGATTGGTTAGTGTTACTGCTACTGAGAGCTGATTGGTTAGTGTTACTGCTACTGAGAGCTGATTGGTTAGCGTTACTGCTACTGAGAGCTGATTGGTTAGCGTTACTGCTACTGAGAGCTGATTGGTTAGAGTTACTGCTACTGAGAGCTGATTGCTTAGCGTTACTGCTACTGAGAGCTGATTGGTTAGCGTTACTGCTACTGAGAGCTGATTGGTTAGCGTTACTGCTACTGAGAGCTGATTGGTTAGCGTTACTGCTACTGAGAGCTGATTGGTTAGCGTTACTGCTACTGAGAGCTGATTGGTTAGCGTTACTGCTACTGAGAGCTGATTGGTTAGTGTTACTGCTACTGAGAGCTGATTGGTTAGAGTTACTGCTACTGAGAGCTGATTGGTTAGAGTTACTGCTACTGAGAGCTGATTGGTTAGTGTTACTGCTACTGAGAGCTGATTGGTTAGAGTTACTGCTACTGAGAGCTGATTGGTTAGAGTTACTGCTACTGAGAGCTGATTGGTTAGCGTTACTGCTACTGAGAGCTGATTGGTTAGAGTTACTGCTACTGAGAACTGATTGGTTAGTGTTACTGCTACTGAGAGCTGATTGGTTAGCGTTACTGCTACTGAGAGCTGATTGGTTAGCGTTACTGCTACTGAGAGCTGATTGGTTAGCTTTACTGCTACTGAGAGCTGATTGGTTAGCGTTACTGCTACTGAGAGCTGATTGGTTAGAGTTACTGCTACTGAGAGCTGATTGGTTAGCGTTACTGCTACTGAGAGCTGATTGGTTAGAGTTACTGCTACTGAGAGCTGATTGGTTAGCGTTACTGCTACTGAGAGCTGATTGGTTAGTGTTACTGCTACTGAGAGCTGATTGGTTAGAGTTACTGCTACTGAGAGCTGATTGGTTAGAGTTACTGCTACTGAGAGCTGATTGGTTAGTGTTACTGCTACTGAGAGCTGATTGGTTAGTGTTACTGCTACTGAGAGCTGATTGGTTAGTGTTACTGAGAGCTGATTGGTTAGTGTTACTGCTACTGAGAGCTGACTGGTTAGCGTTACTGCTACTGAGAGCTGATTGGTTAGCGTTACTGCTACTGAGAGCTGATTGGTTAGTGTTACTGCTACTGAGAGCTGATTGGTTAGCGTTACTGCTACTGAGAGCTGATTGGTTAGCGTTACTGCTACTGAGAGCTGATTGGTTAGCGTTACTGCTACTGAGAGCTGATTGGTTAGCGTTACTGCTACTGAGAGCTGATTGGTTAGCGTTACTGCTACTGAGAGCTGATTGGTTAGCGTTACTGCTACTGAGAGCTGATTGGTTAGCGTTACTGCTACTGAGAGCTGATTGGTTAGCGTTACTGCTACTGAGAGCTGATTGGTTAGAGTTACTGCTACTGAGAGCTGATTGGTTAGAGTTACTGCTACTGAGAGCTGATTGGTTAGCGTTACTGCTACTGAGAGCTGATTGGTTAGCGTTACTGCTACTGAGAGCTGATTGGTTAGCGTTACTGCTACTGAGAGCTGATTGGTTAGATAAACAGACTCATTTTAATGGTTTGCTTTATTATGCGCAGCTACACTGCATGTCAGCTCACACCTTTTAGCTGGACAGTAGTGAGTTAGTAAGGAGTCAGTCTGATTCCAATCCTGGAAGTTCTCTATTCGAGTTGAGGGTCAGACGAACCGGAGTCTGATTATCAGTAACTCTCTGGGCTGTACTGTCTGCTTCTGGGTTGGTGTGCAGTAGCTTTTATCAAGCAGCTAATTTGCTCATGAAATCCTGTCACTTTTAATTTTTCTGAACTTTACTGACTGTTTAAAAACCGACGCGTTCTTCATAATAAAGGAATCTCCAATTTAGTGGAATCTCCAACACCCCACCAATTTAGCACATATTGGCCCAGCTGTGTGGAGTTGCTCGGTCATCTCTGTTGGACCTCATTATGTGATGCGCTGTTATCTGTGAACTCGGCTGAAACACAGACAGACTCCAGGTTTCAGGATGGCTGCTTCTCTCCATGATCATGGATGTAAACTCTGTGTTGCAGGTATTCTCTCCATGGCCAACGCTGGACCGAACACCAACGGCTCTCAGTTCTTCATCTGTACAGTGAAAACGGAGTGGTACGTTAAAGCTGTGTGTGTTTGTATTGTAGTTGTCGGCTGTGCTTCGTGTCCAGCGAACATTTCATTGTAAATGGACCAACAGAAAGTAGCCCAAAATTACTGTTCCATACAGGGTAAGTTAGCCATTTATCTGGTCAGTAAGCAGTAAAAAACCTGCGATATTCAGAGAAATAGAAATAAGTAGTTGTTTTGTGTGTCACTGTACGTCTCTTTGAGGAAACCTAGTGTTATTTGTAGATATCATCCAATACTTGGTTTGGCTACTAAATACAGGGCGATTCAAAAAGATTCATCTGATTTCAAAGCATCATATTTTAACAACCGTGAACCGCCGAGGAACCAACCACACTCCAACTGTAAGAGGGGGTCATAGAGTCTCTGACCGGCTCCTTCAGTCTGAGAGGAGATGAGACCCCTGAGCAGAACGTTCTGCGTTCTCCACGTCAATCAGAGTGAATCCGTCAGAACTGAGCAGCGGGATTTTCATCAGCAGTGAAGCTCCAGCAGCTCAGAGCGTTCGGCGCTGGTTCCACAGCACTGGATGATCTCCGAAATCCCACTGAAAGAGCCGTGAGAGCAGCGACGCCCAACACACTCAGTCCAGTCTGGGATGAGTCTGACTGTGGTGTTGATGTCGTCCGTCCAGCTGGAGGAGGTTCAGACTGAGACCTTGTAGAACTACATAATAAACTTTATGCTCATTTACACCGTTTACAGCTCACTGCACTGATCTGTGATGATTTACAGGAGAAATCAATCGTTTTGAAACCAGATCAATCTTTTTGAATCATGCACATTGGTCAGGTGTAACATCCTGACTACCTCCTCGTTTCTACACTCATTGTCCATCTGATCAGCTCCACTGACCGTATAGCTGCACTCAGTAGTTCTACAGTTACAGACTGTAGTCCATCTGTTTCTCTGATACTCTGTTACCCTGTTCTTCAGTGGTCAGGACCCCCATGGACCCTCACAGAGCAGGTACTATTTGGGTGGTGGGTCATTCTCAGCACTGCAGCAATGCTGACGTGGTGGTGGTGTGTTAGTGTGTGTTGTGCTGGTCTGAGTGGATCAGACACAGCAGTGCTGCTGGAGTTTAAACACCTCATTGTCACTGCTGGACTGAGAATCGTCCACCAACCAACAATATCCAGCCAGCAGCGTCCTGTGGGCAGCGTCCTGTGGGCAGCGTCCTGTGGGCAGCGTCCTGTGGGCAGCGTCCTGTGGGCAGCGTCCTGTGACCACTGATGAAGGACTAGAGCATGACCAACACAAACTGTGCAGCAGCAGATGAGCTGTCGTCTCTGACTTTACATCTACAAGGTGGACCGACAAGGTAGGAGTGTCTAATAGAGTGGACAGTGAGTGGACGCAGGGTTTAAAAACTCCAGCAGCACTGCTGTGTCTGATCTACTCACACCAGCACAACACACACTAACACAGCACCACCACGTCAGTGTTACTGCAGTGCTGAGAATGACCCACCTCCCAAATAGTACCTGCTCTGTGAGGGTCCATGGGGGTCCTGACCACTGGACAGTGAGTGTAGAAACGAGGTGGTCATAGTGTTACGGCTGATCAGTGTGTGTGAATTAGTCTATACAGTATTAAGTAACGAGGTTAATTACGTCCTGTTTCTGTTGCTCAGGTTGGATGGGAGGCACGTGGTGTTTGGCAGCGTGAAGGATGGGATAGAGGTGGTGAAACAGGTCGAGGATTTAGGCTCTCGCTCCGGGAAAACCTCCAAGAGGATCACCATCACCGACTGTGGAGAACTCAAATAGAACGTGCTCCGAACTCTCCGGCCTACTGACCGCTTATCTAAAACACACACAGCAGGACCAGGTACCCAATCAGATTAAACCAGAATAAAAAACTGAAATCTATGACGTGTTTCTAAAGGGCGGGGGGGGGTGTCTAACGATAATAACAATACTGATAATTATATAATATTATAGTAATAATAACGACGGTCTCCCAGTTTATTTCTGTCTAACGAAGGTGCTCTGCCCACCTTCTAGTGATCAGATACATATTCTTCATCATGTCTGTGGATTAAAGTCAAATTAGCGTTTACGTGATTCACTGTGTGTGTTTCAGAACAGCTGTCAGAGAGGGATTCATAAAAGATTAATATGGATATGAGAAAAGAAATCGTGAATATATAAAAATAGGATTGAATTGCTGTCTAATCAGAGTTTGCAGTGCTGTAGTCCACCTGGTCTGTGTTGTCCTGCTCCATATTCCAGCTGTGTACTGAACGCTGGTCCTGTTTATCCTAATTCGGAAAGATTTCGGCAGATTATCGTGCAAAATATCAACCTCCTGCTGTTGCTGTGGCAACATGGATCAAAGCAAGTTGCTGCCTTGTGGGCTACTTTGAAACTAAACTAAAAAGCAGGGCCTTTTTTTTTAGTAGTGACTTGCAGGAGCGCTCAACATCTTCCACGTTTACAGCCGTGAGTAGCTCCTCCCGTTCCGGTGGGCTGCAGCACTGAAGCTGGAAACACTGGACTAAATGTAGCCTTTACATTCTGGAGCTGAATCTGGATTAGATGAATCTGGATTAACCTCAGTGCTAATGTGAACGGTACAGTCGGTTTGGGAAAACGAGCAGGAACGTTAGCACTTATAAAGGACTTTGTCCGTTCAGGGTCAGTGGGTATAAATGACATTCGACTATAAACTGTGTATGAAATCCATAAACTTGAAACAATGTGAAATATTAGAAAATTCCCATCTGAATTAGAGCCAATGTGAATGTTTGTACTGAAACCCTGTCCACTGAGTGTGTGTGTGTGTGTGTGTGTGTGTGTGTGTGTGTGTGTGTGTGTGTGGAGTGGATTTTGGTGTCAAATGCTGTTTCATCTGGACTGACTCCAGTTTCTGTTGGACTGTGACCTCAGGAATAAAAAAAACATTGCCATGAAATATACTGACCTTCATATCTACCTGTCTCTCTTATTATGGATCTAATAATAATAATAATAATAATAATATTGATTGTTGTTATCTGTATCCTTTTCCTCATGTCCTGTGGAGCAAGCTGTTTTAAAGTCTACCTTTTTCCATGGACGTTAATGCAGTTACTTTATATTTAACTTGAAAAATTCTATCATTTTATTAGAAATTTGGACACTACAGAATATTGTAACACTCTTGGTTGATATTGCAGCTTGCCAACGCTTTCTGTAGCACAGTAGGAGTCTTTTTATTCTTGCTTTAGGAATCTTCACCCCTTCTTTCTGTCAGAACATTTGTAGGTCTGCTAGATTCTTGGACTGTCCTGCATGCATAGTATGCTTAAGATCCACTAAGGCCCCGTCCCATTTCTCCTGTTTACCCCTACCCCATGTTTTTGAGTGTCGCCCCTTGTTCCTGAGCTACAGGGCAGTGGTTGAGATCTTCCTCTGAAATAAGACCCTCTAATAAAAGAGCATCACTTCATTAACAGCTGCTAGCGCCGCTCTGTAGGCGACCCTGCCCGTCTGCAGGGACAGCAGAGGAGGGGAAAGTTCAGCTCCTCACTGCTGGGCTTTAGTTACATTTAGGGATCAGACGCCTTCAAAGAGGGGGGCAGTTATTTATTATCACCCCCCCCGTAATTCTTCAGTGATATGAAGCTGAAGTCAGAGATTCTCCAGATTCTTGAGAATTTTCCCGTTCCACCTTAAATGGAGCAGCAGGTAGTCTGGAGCTTCAGGCGTCAGAACTGCTGGACTATTTAAGGTGGAACGGGAAAGTTATCTACCGAGGTGCTTGTCGCTTAGTGCTTGTTATAAAGAAAAGGACCATGATGCACTGAAACGGCGCTAAATTAAAGTTATTGTAATGTTTTAATTAGTGTTTGGTCTCGAGCGCCGTCTTGCCGGTTTTTCTTTTTTTCCTCATGACTCAATTTGGAGTGAGTTTTTGGAAAACCCCCGATTGGAGGGTCGTGTAGCCCCAACACTTCGCCCCTCTATCTCAATAAGAATCGGGACCCCGTACACCTGGACGTGACCACGCAGAACAGAGGGGTGAGGGCTCAGTGGTGGGGGTGTGGGGTGAAATGGAATTGGGCCTAAAGAGGCTGTGAGGGCCATTCCCAAAGCTCCTGCTTCAGTAGCTCTCGGTGGATTTTGCGCAACGTTTTGGATGTCGAAGCCGCAGACGGTCACATTTGGTTCCAGTCTTCCTGCGCCGGGTTTCCTGAGCCACGGGCCAGCCACACAGCCTCAAAGCATAACAGATCCAGCTCCATGCCACAGTTGGCGCGGTGTTCCGTTCATCAGATGCTGCTCCTGTCTTTGGCCTTATATACACTCACTGTCCATCACTTCCATCACACCCAGCTTCACTGACGGTTTAACAGACTCCCTTTACTGCCCTTCGGTGGGGAAAATCAAGTGGGGTAACGTCATCTGTTAAACCCAGTGTCCCGGCGAGGACTCCTCCCAGGTTCAGGACAGCGTTGACATCGTCTTGTGTTTATTCTTCACATCAGAGACAGAAACGGAAACGGCGCTGCAGGAAAATGAAACTGAAAAGTGTTTTATTGCATTAATATACCAGTTTACTGTGCAGTCTGTTCAGGGTTTTCCTCTCGAACACACCTACAGCTCCTCAGCTCTGACCCGGAGCGGTGACGTGCCTTCATAATAAAAATAAGGTGACCACAACTTAGTAAGGCATGGGAAAGGGATAATAAAGCATAGAATGAGATAATTAAGTCATGATAATTAGGCTGTGGCGGCCACTTATAAAGAAGTGAAACTAAGATGAACTGTACGAAGATCCTGTGATGATCGTACTCATTACTAAGTCATGGATGCACCCTAGTTATCTCATGCCAATGCATTACTAAGTTGTGGCCACATCTTAATTATCATGACTTAATTGTCGAGTTCCCATGCCTTACTAAGTTCTGTACACTAGTTTTTTCATTCCCACAACCTAATTATCAAATTTCACAAACTTGACTATGTTGTTGCCATGACTTAGTTATCTTGTTCCCACATCTTACTGAATTGTGGCCATGGCTCAATTGTCTCATTCCGATATATCTCACTAATTTGTGGCCACAACGTAATTAGCTTGTTCCCACATCTTACTAAATTGTGGCCATGGCTCAATTATCTCATTCCGATATATCTCACTAATTTGTGGCCACAGCTTAATTCTCATTCTCACACAGTCATCTCTGACACATCATGGCCACTATCCTATCATTTCCACACACTTTACTATGTTGTGGCATTGATTTAATCATCTCATTCCTATGCCTTTCTAAGTCGTGGCCACAACTTGATTATCTCATTCTTAGTGATGCATGCTTAGTAAGACATGAGCGCGAGATGATTAAGTCGTGGCCACAATATAATTGATATTTTGCCAACCTGTTTGACTTGCTGTAAATATTATAATTCACAAATCTTCCTGATCTACACAAACTTTTCTAAATGTAAAAGTAAATTTAAAAGGAAAAGTAAGAAACGTTTGTTCGTTAAATGGCAGTGAAACTCATTAGAGGTAAATAAAAGGTAAACGAAGGACCGCGGCTGCCCGTTCTCCAGAGAAGACTCGGTTCTCGGACTCTTCTGAGGTGTAATATCTAAACCCTGGTTCTATGAGCGTTGTTCATGTCTGCTGATAAAGCTTTATCAATGTAAACATTTACATCACAGGCACTTGAGTGGCTCGTCTGAATACATTTCCCCTTCTAGTGTAAGTTTCTTCCATATTTATACAGATAAAAAAACAAATACGTTGCAAAAAGTCAAAGTCTGCGGCACAGATGCTACAAAGAGTAACAGTCAGGAGAGGATCATAAGAAGTAATAACACAGTTCAGTAGAGACGCGGCTGAAATGCACGCGTTCACACGTGCTGTAGTTGATGGGTAAGTGATGATACTAGTGGTACAAATCAATAATAATTTAAAGTGGCTCATACCGTTTCATCAGTTCAACAAAATACGGTCAACTCGGCGAAATGAAGTCTGTTCGGTTACGAGAAAAGAACCTACACACTCGCTGGCCACTTTATTGGAAACCCCTCTCATCTATTTCCACTCACTGGCCACTTTATTGGAAACCCCTCTCATCTATTTCCACTCACTGGCCACTTTATTGGAAACCCCTCTCATCTATTTCCACTCACTGGCCACTTTATTGGAAACCCCTCTCATCTATTTCCACTCGCTGGCCACTTTATTGGAAACCCCTCTCATCTATTTCCACTCGCTGGCCACTTTATTGGAAACCCCTCTCATCTATTTCCACTCGCTGGCCACTTTATTGGAAACCCCTCTCATCTATTTCCACTCGCTGGCCACTTTATTGGAAACCCCTCTCATCTATTTCCACTCGCTGGCCACTTTATTGGAAACCCCTCTCATCTATTTCCACTCGCTGGCCACTTTATTGGAAACCCCTCTCATCTATTTCCAATCACTGGCCACTTTATTGGAAACCCCTCTCATCTGTTTCCACTCACTGGCCACTTTATTGGAAACCCCTCTCATCTATTTCCACTCACTGGCCACTTTATTGGAAACCCCTCTCATCTGTTTCCAATCACTGGCCACTTTATTGGAAACCCCTCTCATCTGTTTCCAATCACTGGCCACTTTATTGGAAACCCCTCTCATCTGTTTCCACTCACTGGCCACTTTATTGGAAACCCCTCTCATCTGTTTCCAATCACTGGCCACTTTATTGGAAACCCCTCTCATCTGTTTCCACTCACTGGCCACTTTATTGGAAACCCCTCTCATCTGTTTCCAATCACTGGCCACTTTATTGGAAACCCCTCTCATCTATTTCCACTCACTGGGCACTTTATTGGAATCGCCTCCTAATAGCTCCACTCAGGTGTACAGTTACAGACTGCAGTCCTTCTGCTGCTGTACAGTTTATATTATTTGGAGCTGTAAGGGAAGGGTTTCTTATAAAGTGGCCTGTCAGGGTGAATTGAACTGCCTTTACACCTATAAATCAAGAGAAGAGAACCAGAAGATCTTAACTGGAACCCATTAGGAACCTCATGAGAACAACACCTGGGTCTGACAAAGTTAACCTGAGAAACACTGCAACCTGTGCGTTACCAAAAAACATTTAAAAAAAGTTGTAGAGTTTCTGCGTCAGGGTCATTTGGTGAGTAACGATTATGAATTATTATTGCACTTGCAGCACAAAGCGCTCTGCTGGCTGCACCAGAAAGATGTGAGACTCGTAATTCGATTCAGAAGTGGAGATTTCACAGTGGAGATACGGGACGTGAGGCACTGTGGGACACTGTAAAAATGATTTGGCGCAGTGAAGATGGAAAGCTGAGGAAGGAAAGAGCCGTCAGACGACTGAAGAAAACAGAACTGTAACACTGTCAGTCAAAGAGAAAGAAATCACGGTAACAATTTACCGAAGACTGGCATTCGCAGAGCTGCAGCACCTACATAAGCCTTTCATAACCAACATAAACATTTATACAGCCTTCTTCCAAAAACATCAGATGTTATAAAGGCTCCTTATGTCAATTTTGGTGTCATTTCACCTCTGATGCTTTTTTGGAATAAGCGTTTATAATGGTTATGTCGGTTGATGTCTGTTGTCATGAAAGGTTTATGTAGGAGTGACGTAGCTGTTGGACAGTTATGGTAAAAGAAGGTTCTAGCACTTCAGACTCAGTGTAATGTATAAGTTAAATAGTGGCGAGTTTTGTGTGATCATAAAACCTGCCGCCGGGTGCTGCAGAGCCAGAGTGCCCGAACATTTCAGTCGGAATAAAATCCGTTTTCACTCAAATATGCGTGACAGTTCAGTGTTCTAGATCCTGTTTCTGTAGAGTGCAGAATTCTGCAACCTTAATGTTCAGCACTGCTCAAAAGGCACAAGAGGTGTTCTTCAAGAACGGTTTGGCAGACTGGGCTAGGTGAGGTGTTTCAGGATCAGGTGCTGGCGTGCTCTGGGTCCGGGTGAGCGTGTACTGGGTTCGGCTGCCTGCGTGCTCTGGGTCCGGGTGAGCGTGTACTGGGTTCGGCTGCTGGTGTGCTCTGGGTCCGGGTGAGCGTGTACTGGGTTCGGCTGCCTGCGTGCTCTGGGTCCGGGTGAGCGTGTACTGGGTTCGGCTGCCTGCGTGCTCTGGGTCCGGGTGAGCGTGTACTGGGTTCGGCTGCTGGTGTGCTCTGGGTCCGGGTGAGCGTGTACTGGGTTCGGCTGCCTGCGTGCTCTGGGTCCGGGTTAGCGTGTACTGGGTTCGGCTGCTGGTGTGCTCTGGGTCCGGGTGAGCGTGTACTGGGTTCGGCTGCCTGCGTGCTCTGGGTCCGGGTGAGCGTGTACTGGGTTCGGCTGCTGGCGTGCTCTGGGTCCGGGTGAGCGTGTACTGGGTTCGGCTGCCTGCGTGCTCTGGGTCCGGGTGAGCGTGTACTGGGTTCGGCTGCCTGCGTGCTCTGGGTCCGGGTGAGCGTGTACTGGGTTCGGCTGCTGGTGTGCTCTGGGTCCGGGTGAGCGTGTACTGGGTTCGGCTGCCTGCGTGCTCTGGGTCCGGGTGAGCGTGTACTGGGTTCGGCTGCTGGCGTGCTCTGGGTCCGGGTGAGCGTGTACTGGGTTCGGCTGCCTGCGTGCTCTGGGTCCGGGTGAGCGTGTACTGGGTCCGGGTGAGCTTGTTCATAGGTCAGGTAAGTGTGTTACTGGACTCTGCGGCAGTAGTAGCCAAGCACCTTACACTTCTCACACAGGTGCTGAGGGTGCTCTTTACTCTGGTCAGACACGTCCAGACCATCAGGCTTCTCCAGGGGGCGCTAGATGCACAGAAAAATAAACAGGTAATGTAATACAGCTTCATTTGGTCAATTATTGTTATTAACATGTTTATTTATAAAGCACTTTTTAATTTTAGAGATAAAATCTAAAGCAAAGAAAGAGACCCAGTATCCTGGACTGTAGGGGCCACTGGATATCTTTTAAAAATCAGTTGTATAAATATACTCCTGACCTGGGCAACCCAAATGGGGGCAAATTTGGAGAGTGTGTGTGTATGTATATCTGATACTCCGATCAGGCAGAACGTTCTGATCACCTCCTTGTTTCTACGCTCATCGTCCACTTTATCAGCTCCACTGACTGTATAGCTGCACTCTGTAGTTCTACAGTTACAGACTGTAGTCCATCTGTTTCTCTGATACTCTGTTACCCTGTTCTTCAGTGGTCAGGACCCCCATGGACCCTCACAGAGCAGGTGCTGTTTGGGTGGTGGGTCATTCTCAGCACTGCAGTGACACTGACGTGGTGGTGGTGTGTTAGTGTGTGTTGCGCTGGTCTGAGTGGATCAGACAGCAGTGCTGCTGGAGTTTTTAAACACCTCAGTGTCGCTGCTGGACTGTGAATCGTCCACCAACCAACAATATCCAGCCAGCAGCGTCCTGTGGGCAGCGTCCTGTGACCACTGATGAAGGACTAGAGGATGACCAGCACAAACTGTGCAGCAGCAGATGAGCTGTCGTCTCTGACTTTACATCTACAAGGTGGACCGACGAGGTAGGAGTGTCTAATAGAGTGGACAGTGAGTGGACACAGTGTTTAAAAACTCCAGCAGCACTGCTGTGTCTGATCTACTCACACCAGCACAACACACACTAACACACCACCACCACGTCAGTGTTACTGCGGTGCTGAGAATGACCCACCACCCAAATAGCACCTGCTCTGTGAGGGTCCATGGGGGTCCTGACCACTGAAGAACAGGGTAACAGAGTATCAGAGAAACAGATGGACTACAGTCTGTAACTGTAGAACTACAGAGTGCAGCTATACGGTCAGTGGAGCTGATAAGATGGACAGTGAGGGTAGAAACGAGGAGGTGGTCATGATGTTCTACCTGATGGGTGTATGATGCAGATCCAGAGTTTAACAGGGTGGAGGACAGCGGCGAGCTTTTAGCATTAGAGCTAGTGCTTCTGTAAGCATCCTAATGGGATTCTAGTAGTTTGATAGCAGTATAAGCAGCTAGTGCTGACTTGCATGTTAGCAGTTCCACATTCAACAGATATTTAAAGCATTAGAAGACGTTCCATGTTTACTTTTTTAAGCTTGTGAGAAACATATCACATTTCGGAGCCCTGGAGGGTAAAAATAAAAATTAATTTGACAATTTTTTGCAGTTTTTATGCACAAATTGTTCTTTTTTAAGAGTGTACATCATTCAGTGCAGCCGAATTTATTTGTTTTGGTCGCTGCTGTCATCAGGACTCTTATTTCACATTTTACCACTGTATTTTCAGCTCTATTAAACTGCCTCTTTGGGTCGAGGCTCATCAGAGTAAAGAAACGTCTCAAGGCCTGAGAAGTCAGACTCGCTCATTATATTTCATTCGTTTATTAATCATTTTGTTTAACAGGCAGCTCAGAACTTCTGTCACCAGTGTTTTGTGCTTTAATGACCGGGTGATTAAAATTTTGTCAAAATATTGTCAAAATGGGCGGCACAGTGGCGTGGTGGGTAACACTGTCGCCTCACAGCCAGGACGGCCTGGGTTCGAGTCCCCGGCCGGGCATCCTCTCTGTGTGGAGTTGGCATGTTCTCGCCGAGTCTGTGTGGGTTTCCTCCAGGTTCTCCAGTTTCCTCCCACAGTCCAAAGACATGCAGCCAGGCTGATTGGCCATCAATGTGTATGCCTGTGTCTGTCTGTCTGCCCTGTGATGGACTGGCGGCCTGTCCAGGGTGTATCCTGCCTTTCGCCCAATGACAGCTGGGATAGGCTCCAGCACCCCCCGTGACCCAGAAGGAGAGGGTGTGTGTGTGTGTGTGTGTGTGTGTGTGTGTATTGCCAAAATATATCATTTTTATTACTGATTTTAAATATTTGCACAAGGTCACCTGATCAGCCAATGAGTCAGCCAATTTACAGAAACCTCAGTTTTACCTAGAATTTCACTGGAGTCGCCGTCACTGGTGTTACACCATATTCATACGACACCAGTGACTGTAAAATATGTTTGGAATGAAGCTCCTTTCTGCAGATACACACTGTATTTCCAAAAGTATTCGGCCGTCTGGCTTCACACACATATGAACTTGAGTGACATCCCATTCTTAATCCATAGGGTTTAATATGATGTCGGCCCACCCTTTGCAGCTATAACGGCTTCAGCTCTTCTGGGAAGGCTTTCCACAAGGGTTAGGAGTGTTTATGGGAATTTTTGACCGTTCTTCCAGAAGCGCATTTGTGAGGTCAGACACTGATGTTGGACGAGAAGGCCTGGCTCACAGTCTCCGCTCTAATTCATCCCAAAGGTGTTCTATGGGGTTGAGGTCAGGACTCTGTGCAGGCCAGTCAAGTTCTTCCACACCAAACTGGCTCATCCGTGTCTTTATGGACCTGCTTTGTGCACTGGTGTGCAGTCATGTTGGAACAGGAAGGGGCCGTCCCCAAACTGTTCCCACAAAGTTGGGAGCGTGAAATTGTCCAAAATCTCTTGGTGCTGAAGCTTTAAGAGTTCCTTTCACTGGAACTAAGGGGCCGAGCCCAACTCCCAAAACAACCCCACACCATGATCCCCCCTCCACCAAACTTTACACTCGGCACAATGCAGCCAGACAAGTACCGTCTCCTGGCAACCACCAAACCCAGACTCGTCCATCAGATTGCCAGACGGAGAAGCGTGATTGGTCACTCCAGAGAACTCATCTCCACAGCTCTAGAGTCCAGTTGCGGCGCTTTACACCACTGCATTCCACGCTTTGCATTGCGCTTGGTGATGTAAGGCTTGGATGCAGCTGCTCGGCCATGGAAACCCATTCCATGAAGCTCTCTATGCTGTTCTTGAGCTGATCTGAAGGCCACATGAAGTTTGGAGGTCTGTAGTGATGGACTCTGCAGAAAGTCGGTGACTCTGCGCACTATGCCCCTCAGCATCCGCTGACCGCTCTGTCATTTTACGTGGCCGACCACTTCGTGGCTGAGTTGCTGTCGTTCCCAATCGCTTCCACTTTGTTATAATCCCACTGACAGTGGACTGTGGATTATTTAGTAGTGAGGAAATTTCACGACTGGACTTGCTGCACAGGTGGCGTCCGATCACGGCACCACGCTGGAATTCACTGAGCTCCTGAGAGCGACCCATTCTTTCACTAATGTCTGTAGAAGCAGTCTGCAGGCCTAGGGGCTCGGCTTTATACACCTGTGGCCATGGAAGTGACTGGAACACCTGAGTTCAGTGATTTAGATGGGTGAGTGAAGACTTTTGGAAATAAAGTGGATGATAATATGAGATGTTAATGGACAAATTAAAGTTATTTCGTTTTGGAATGAAAGAAATTGATGGAGAATCACTCAGCTGCATTAGCCTCGTAGCTCCAGTGCTAAAACTAAAGAAGCAGAGTTCAAACACCAAACATGTCTTGTCTGATCAGCTGTATTTTGGCAAGCGGGATTGTTTAGACCCCCATTCCTGTCGTGGTATGTGCTGCAGTGAGTCATCTCACTTGTGGTTCTCAGGAGCATCTGCACGAAGTTAAATCAATGAAAGATGAACGATGGGGGACTGTGAAGGAGACTGAAGGCTGGAAACAGCAGGACACGATTCTTTAGTCTCTTCCACAGAGACCGATTGAGCTGATGGATCCAAAACCATCTAAATGTTTCTGTTTCTTTGTGCCGTAAAGAGCTTAATGAAAAACTGTGACCTCATGCTCAGTTATGTGTTTTATTACAAGACTTTTTTTACAGGCTTTATTATAAAGACCCTTCATTTCTTTCAATTCCACCCCAAACAGCCAAGTACAAGTTATTCAAACGCAGAAAACATTTAAGAGAAAATCAGACAGAAGCCTCAGCAGCTAAGTCTCCTCTCAGCTGTTCAGTCAGTGAGTCTCTCTCCCTTCATTCCAGCTTCCGTTCTTCTCAGGAGCCTCACTTCCAGCTCCTCAAAGAACCTGCAGACACACCTCCAAAGCTCAGTCTGAGAAGCTGGTTGATGATCAAACCCATTCATTGGTGCTGAGGTCTGGACTCTGGGGTGGTCAGTCCATCGTCCAGCTTCTTTGTTTGGTGTGTCTCCTTTTCTCAGTGAGGTTCTTCTTGATCAGCTACACGTCCTTTCAGACCCACATCGCTGAGTGGTCTTCTCACAGTGGAAGGATGGACAGAAACACCTGTGGATGTTTTCAGATCTGAAGCAGCTTGATCTTCTCCTCTCTCTCAGAGATCAAAGCTTTCAGTGCTGTTTATCTGATGGGGGCTGATACTGCCTTATTGTTGAAAACTTGGCCCACATTTTTCAGAATTAATAAGAAGTGAAGAATATTATTTTAGGGCCATAATGTGCAACTTTTGTTAGTTTGTAACTTTTTGCTTTCAAGACTGACGTATGCAAACGAGCTCTTTTCTGATTGGCTGCCCTAATTCAAAAAGCAGTACGAGATGAAACACACCTTATAACTTCAGTATGAATGGGTGGAGCTTAACAGCCATAAGCTGAATCGGTGTAAACACTGTATGTAAATGCTTTAGTTTCAGTGACATCACAAAAAACAAGAAGTTCAAAGCCTGTTTTTGTTGCTTAGTTGACAAACATGGACTGTATGAACTGGGAGGTGAACAGTACGTTAAGAAAATCATTAACAGTGTAACAGAGTAGATTCAGTTTTCCATGATATGGACCCTTTAATGGGCCATTTGAAGAGGACAGTTTTATAATTTTCTATAATGTTTAATTATAATGTTCACCACTCTTAATGTTCACCACCGTTAGCCTGGCACTCACTTAACACTGCATATCCAGTAGAACTCTAGCACAAATCAGCATCACTGTACTGTAGTGTAGTGTAGGTTTACAGAGTGAAGGGTTCTAGAGCTTGACATTAGAACCAGTGAGGGAACAAATTACAATGCCAGCGCTCGACTATCTCGCCCCTCCCTCTCCAGACCTTCACTCCACAGAGACTTCACGCTCAGTGTGATGTCAGAGGGGGTTCAGGGGAGGGGCTGATGGGTACTTGGTTTGCTGTGATGTAATGTAGTGTAGCATTTAAAGTGGGACGCTGGGTCAGAAAAGCTCACTGGAAATCTCAGTAAATAAACTTTATATTAGTCTTACCTTTAAACTCTCCAAGCTGAGACTGACATCTCTGGCACTGACAGTATAACATGTTATTAACACTGCTTATAATGCATTATATTAACAGTTCATAATGTATAATAAACATGTCTATAAAGTGTAATTCATTTTTATATATATTTATAACTTTATAATGCCGCATGAATGCATTATAACATGTTATAAATGTGTTTATAGATGCTTACAAATGTAACATTCGTAGAAAGTGTTAGCGAAAATCCTCCTGTAGTGTATCTGAATAGCAGCCTCTTCAGTGCAGGCTCAGAGAGCGGCGTACCTGTTTGTGTGGGTAAACGTTGATGTGGCATTTGATGCACTCCTGCCCCATGTTCGCCCACGAGTTTCCGCTCATCCACTTCCTCTTACACTTGGGGCATTTATATTCACCGAAACAGCGCTTCTTCCCCTGATACGGAGTCAGACCTTCACCCTTCGGCCGGGCCTGCAGACACACACACAGCACAAAACACTGAGAAGACAGGGACCATACGAATACACTAAATGAGATTTCTAGACGTCCCTTTCCAAAACTGAGGTCATTAATATGGAGCTAGTCCCACTTTCCGGCTATAACGGCCTCCGCTCTACTGGGAAGCTTCCTACAAGATTTTAGTGTGAAGCGTTCAGTCAAAGGAGCATTTGTGAGCTCAGAAATCGGATGAATCTTTTTGAATCACCTTGTGTACCAAAAACATTACCGCAGAGCCACTTAATGATCTCTAAACCTTTGCAGGGACTCATTCTTATGTTGAAAAGCAGCAGTGAAATTCAAATCCTGCGCAGAACATTTCCAAAGACGGCAAAGAGTCCTCCCACTTCTGACAGGTTAGTGTGGGTTAGTAACGCAGTGTGTGTTCGGTTCCATCTCAGCTCGTAATTTCTCAGCATGTCTCACCATCTGGAGCTGTTCAGCGCATTGGTCTAATGTACACTGCAGGGTCTGTTCCGGATCTAAAGCCCCACTGCTTTGTTTGGGTGAGGTTAAACGCTGTGTAATCCAACCCGAACACAAATCCTCGTTTTGATCTGAAGAATCAGGATCAGGTGTGGGCTTGTGTTCAGGGCAGAACTCCAGCAACAGGCATCCAACAGAAACGTCTTCACTGCGCTTATTAGAAACGACTCGGTTCAAACGAGCCGCAGTCTGAGGCGGAGTTTATCCGCGATCTCTGTTTAAAGGAGGAGTTCTGTAAAGAATCAAATGTACACAGTGTGTAGATGATCCAAGACGGGTTGGGTGTCTGAGGTTTTCTACGACTGAGCCAACCGCACGTCTAAATATTCAAACAAATCTAAAATAGACTTTTTTGACAACAAGAGAATTGTCCGTACAGAAGGTGGACAAAATATAAATGCAACTCATAATGTCACCTATTATGTAATACAAATATATTTATTTATTTAAATACGAATATATAAAAAAAACCCCACAAATTCAGGGCTTCTACTACACAAACATATTCATCTGAGATCACATAAGGGGAACCTAAATAAGTTTTCATTCTTTTTTTTTTTTTTTTTTTTTTTTTTTTTTTTTTTTTTTTTTTTTTAACCTGTCATATCTGGCCATTTTTGCAATCGGAATGGTAATCCGAATGTACTGATGTACCAAACATATTTGTTTTCACAAGAAAAAGCTCTATAGGTTACTAAAGCCTATTCTTGTTAAAGTTTTTATTTTATTTGTTTGGCCAGGCCTGACAGGCAATAAAAAAGAGGACAGGAAAGAAAGAGAAGAAGGGAGGAGAGAGAAAAAACAAAAAAAAAAAAAATAATAATAATAATAAATCATAATAATGATAATTAAGTAAGTAAATAAATAAATAGAAAAAATAATAATAATAATAATAATAAAAAAGAGAGAAAAACAAATAAAATAAGTAAATAAACAGACAACTAAATAAAAATAAATAGATAAATAAGTAAGTTTAAAAAAAAAAAAAAAAAAAAAAAAAAAAAAAAAAAAAAAGGGGAGGGGAAAAAAACAATTATACAGATATACATACATATACATATTCACATATACATATACATATATACACCCAGACATAATTCTACTATTTGCTGCTACATACATACACATGTTTACATATCTATACATATGCCTCTATACATATACACCCACCCACCACACACAATTCTACTGTTTGCAGCAATGTGTATATGTGTGTATATGCGTTCACGTGTCATGTGTCATGGAATGTGCTCAGCAATGAGGGCAAGAAGCCACAACCATGCCCCCGTGGTCCAGAGACAGATAGGGAAGGACCCGGGGGACCCGGACCATCCACAGCCCATTAGGAACTCAGGAGACCTGAGGCCACACGCTCCGACGGCCACCGCGTGCACGCCCCAGAGGACGAAGAATGGAGGCCCCAGACAGAGCGCCCACAGACAAAGGGCAAGTGACCGGAGAGCCAGAGGCAATGAGCAGCCCACCCCCCCCGGCAGGCCAACATCCCCAGCATGAGCCGAGCATGCGGCCCCCGAGGGCCCAGGCGCCCGAGACCGGCCGACCCCCGGCAGGACCCCCCCCCCCATGCCAGAAAGGCCCAAACCACCCTCAGGACACAACCGCCAAGGGAGCAGGGCAGGGACCACGCCACGATGTCCAGTCATGCACCCAGGGACCCACAGGGCACCCATACCCCGGGTGTGGGGCGGAGTCGGCAAGCAGCGGGGAGCGGTGGGGAGGGGTAACTCCTGCCCACCACCATGTACCACAGATGTCCAGGCTCAGCAAGTCATAGACCCAGGCCCAGCTGTCCACACACACATGTTCACATGCACCCACACACACCCACACCCACACTCGCACACACCAGTCACCCACTCATGCATACACACGGAACATACATGGACTCACAGTATCGGCGGGCGGACACCAGCACGGGTCAGCGGTAACCCAGGGAGGCAGCCACCCCGGCCCCGAATGACCGGCCGGTCTCCCCACCAGGCAGGGTGCACCAAACCGGTGTGAGAGGACCTGCCCACCCCCCCCCCACACACTCAATATGTGTGTGAAATGAAAAGAATGTGTGTGAGCTACAGTGCAATTAAAATTGGAGGGACAGAGGCAATGTAGTACTGAATAACAGCACACTGCCACGCTGCCCCCCAAGGCCCTCAATGTCTAATGTGTAAATAAAATTGAGGGGCAGGTAGCAGTGAGCAGATAAGTGAGGTCACATCAGCAGCGCCACCCACCATCCACTGAGTGACACCTGCCCCCCAAAGCCCTGTGTGTACTGTACTGTGTCATGAAATGTGTCATTGTAAGGGGGGAAAAAAGGGGAGGAGTGGGACATCACGCATCACAGCGAGCAGAGCCAGGTAGGTGGCCCTACTCACTGTAGCATGGGCCCCCCTCCCCCAGAACCCCCATGTGTAGTGTGATGTTTGACTGAGTGGGAGGAGGGGAAGGGTCAGGATAAGAAAGACCGAGAGGCAGAGAACTACCCCTCGGAGGAAGAGAGCCAGCTGGCGCTAGCTCACTAGGCACCCCGGTTTCCTACACCCGGCCGCGGCGCAGGGAAGGCCGGCCCAGGGCCCGAAGCGGCCAAGCCCCCAGGACACCACCGCGCTCCAGGCCGGCGCCCGCCCACACAGCTGACACAGCACAAAACATACACACCCACACGCACACAAGAGACAACAATTATCACACATACACATACTCACGGTTACAATACACATACTCACGATTACAATACAAACACACACACATACATACCAACACAAACACACTCACCCGCACAAACTTCACACACACCCATATATACGCAAACACAGTGGTCCTGGGTCCAGAACCAACCAGCCCTATGTGGTTGTCCCCCTACTTGAGTGCCCCACCCCTCCTCCCGGGAGGCATCAAGAATCCTGGAATGCCAGACAGACACCCCGGCGCGCCCCAGACCCCCATCACCCGGCGGTGCGCCCAGGGGGGCACAGACCCCTCCAGCGCAGGGAGGAGCCCAAACGGGGGACGGGCGACCCCAGGCGCCAAGGCCCCAGATCCCACACCCCGGCCCACACAGAGGAGGCCAGCCCCCCGGACGGGGCCAGCACCCACCCCCACGGGTCCCCAGGTCCCCACCCCAAGACCGTGAGCGCACACATCCAGGCCCCCCACCATCAACAACAGGGCCCGCACACAGAAACCGCAGAGCGTCAGCCCCCATCTCCAGTCCAAGAGCCATCAGACATCCAAATCCCCCAGCCCACCCCCAGCCACCTGCTGGGTACACCACAAGACAAGACTACAGCCGGTTACCCCCATCACGTGATGGAGCTGATCAGTGGGGACCAGAGGGATTCAAATGTAGTCAATTGATTTTTAGTGGTAGCAGACATTCTTTCCAGACTAATGTGGTCTAGAAGTAGGTTTCTGTAGTGAGTTATACATAAATCATTTTTTGATTTCCACTTCATGAGGATAGTTTTCTTGGCGATGCATAAGGCAGTAAGAACTATAGGTGATATATTCGTTTCTATGTTTAATTCACTTATATCACCTAAAATGCACAGTTTTGGTGAGGCTTGGATATCACAATGGAACCATGTGGATAAGTCTTCACATATTGTCTGCCAAAATCTCTGAACTGGCATGCAAGACCATATAGCATGCATATAATTTTCAGTATAATTACCTGAGCAGTTAGTGCATATATTTGTTTCTCTGAGGCCCATTTGGAACATTCTGTGCCCTGTATAATGTATTCTATGGAGAGTTTTGTATTGTATAAGTTGTAAATTTGGATTTTTAGTCATTTTAAAAGTATTTAGACATATCTGTGTCCAGAAATTTTCATCCGGGATGATGGAAAGATCTCTCTCCCATTTTGTAATTGGAAGGGATATTGAATCATTAATTTTTAATAATAATTTGTATATTTTTGATAACAGTTTAGGGGTATAGAGGTTTAGAAAGTCTGTTATCCACACAGGGATTTCTAGATTTAGATTACTTAGATTAAATCTTGCCTGTATGATGGACCTCAATTGGTGATATTCCAGAAATTTGCTACTGCTAATTTCATATTTTAAAATAAGATCTTCAAATGAAATAAAGGTCCCATCATGAATAACATGTTCTAAATTATTTATTCCTTTTTCTTGCCATTCTGAAAAATTCAGTACTGTCTTTTTCCGACATATATCGGGATTGTTCCAAATGGGTGTTAATTTACAAGGGATTAGTGAAGACTTAGCCATCTTTAAGAATTCCCACCAGGCTATCAGGGTGGTGCTTATTGTAAGGCTTTTAAAGCAATTGTAATGTTTAATGCTGGAGCTAATGAGAGGTAAGTCAGATATTTTCAATTTCCCACAGAGTGTTTGTTCCAGATCCAGCCATGGACTGTCTGAGCGGTTTGATTTCATCCACCTTGAAACATACTGTAGTCTATTGGCTAAAAAATAGTGATAAAAATTTGGTAGTTCTAGACCACCGCTGCATTTTAGCTTTTGTAAAGTCTTCAAGCTTATTCTAGATGTTTTACTTTTCCATAAAAATTTAGAAATATATGAGTCTAGCGACTTAAACCAAGCAATAGAAGGTTTATTAGGGATCATTAAGAACAGATAATTTACTTTAGGCAGAATCATCATTTTTATTGTGGCAACTCTCCCCATGAGAGATATAGGTAGAGAGTTCCAACGTGTGAGATCGTCCTCTATTGTTTTTAGTAAAGGAATATGGTTCAGTCGTACCAGATCTAACAGCCTGGGAGAAAAATTTATACCTAGATATCTAATGTTGCCCGACTGTAGTGATGTAGGTATGATGTTCTGAAATTTACAATTCAGAGGCAAAACTGTTGATTTACTCCAATTAATGGAGTAATCTGATACAGATGAGAACTTATCTATAAGTGTGATTGTCTTTAGAAGAGCGGTTTGTGAGTTCCCGAGGAAAAGTAATACATCATCAGCATAAAGGCTTATTTTATGGTCTGTATTTTCTGTTTGGATTCCTTTGATGTTTACATTCTGTCTGATTTTTGCTGCTAGTGGCTCAATGAAGATGATAAACATTGAGGGAGAGAGTGGGCAACCTTGTCTAGTTCCCCTCTGCAGACTGAAGCTTTGTGAAATAAGATCATTTGTCCTAACCCGTGCATTTGGAGAGCTGTATAATGTTTCGATCCAGTTTATAAAGGATGGGCCAAATCCAAATTTATGTAGAACTGCTAACAAAAATTTCCAATTTACCCTGTCGAATGCTTTCTCTGCATCTAAAGAGACTACTATTTTTTCTAATTTGTTAATGGAACAGTAATCTATTATATTTATTAGTCGGCGTGTGTTATCGGCTGAGTGCCGGCCCTTGATAAAACCTGTTTGGTCCGAATGTATAATATATGGAGTGATTTTTTCTAATCTTCTTGCGAGAACTTTGCAAATAATTTTAAGGTCTACATTAATAAGAGAGATTGGGCGATAGCTAGATGGAAGTGTTGGGTCTTTGCCTGGTTTAAGAAGCAGGCTAATGTTGGCAGAGTTCATGTTTGGGGAGATTGTGTGGTTATTCTTGATTTGAGTCACCATTCTGAAAAAAGTAGGTTCTAACACAGGCCAAAATTCTTTATAGAACTCTGCTGGGAACCCGTCTGGGCCTGGGGCTTTATTATTTGGAAGGTGCTGTATTGCCTTATAGAATTCAGATGATGAAAACGGTGAATCAAGAGTCGTAATCTGATCCTCATTTAATTTAGGTAGATTTATATCATTAAGAAATTCTTCAATTTCAGCATCAGATGGATTAATCTGTGATGAGTATAAGGCTTCATAAAAGTCTTTAAAGGAGTTATTTATTTGTTGTGGGTCATGAGTAATATTACCGACCGAGTCTTTAATAGAGTGAATAGCTGTTTTTTCTTTATTCAGTTTTAACTGATTGGCCAGGAATTTTCCAGATTTATTTCCATGTTCAAAGTTTTCCAGACGCAACCTCTGCAACATAAATTGTGTCTTCTTATCAAGTATTTCATTTAATTCCAATTTAAGTTTCCTCAGGCTGTTAATTATATTTTCTTGTGGTGATGCAGCATAGGCATTTTCTAAAGATTTAATTTTCTGTTCCAATTCTAATATAAGTGTTTTTTCTTTATTTTTCTTATGTGCGCAGTAAGAAATTATTTTACCCCGCATTACTGCCTTTCCTGCTTCCCATAGAACACATGGCGATATTTCCGGCAGATTATTTTGTTCTAAGTATATAGCCCACTCTCGTTTAAAATAATTAATGAAATCTTGTTCTTTAAGTAATGATGTATTAAATCTCCAGTTCCTAGTTGGTGGTGTAACTCGTTTCTGTGTCAGAGACACAGATACAGGTGCGTGATCACTAATAGTGATCGGATGTATCTGAGTGTCTGTGATTTCCGTCATCATGGAGCTACTGACTAAAAAGTAATCCAGGCGGGAGTGGGAGTGATGTACTTGTGAGAAAAAACTATAATCTCTCAGAGTGGGGTGATGTGAGCGCCAAGCATCGCAAAGACCAAAATCCTTCATGTATTGTTTAAGAATGTCTGCAGACTGCCAGTTTCTTTGACTCACTGCTGTACTGAGCCTGTCAATCTCTGCATTAAGTACCAGGTTGAAGTCCCCTCCTATTACAATTGTGGTATCAGAGTGATCAGCAAGTGAGGTGAAGAAGGTATGAAAGAAGGAGGGATCATCAACATTTGGTCCATATATACTGGCAATACATAAATCTATATTCTGAATAGATAGATTAAGTATTATAAATCTGCCTTCGGGGTCTGACATCGTGTTTCTAATAGAGAAGTTTATCCTTTTGTTAATTAATATAGCTCCACCTCTTTGTTTAGAGTTGTAACAGGCTGAGTACATATGAGGAAACTGTGAAGAGGAGAGTGTGTGTGCAGATGTTCTGGACACATGTGTCTCCTGTAGGAACACAATGTCAGCCTGCAAGTCGTTTAATCGGTTAATAATTTTCACCTTCTTCTCCCTTGAACCAACTCCACGCACATTCCATGAAACAAACCTCAGTGTGCTCATATTGAAATTAATCGAGAAAGTGTTGCGTGCTCACTGAAGATGTGTGTGTGTGTGTGGATGTGTGTGTGAGTGTACATTGCATGTTATGTGTCCTGTATAGCATTGTGTGTGTTGTGTAGCAAACATGTTGGATGCAGAAAGAAAAGAAAAGGAAAGGGTGCTCCAAAGTGACAAATATAGCAAAAGAATGAGGGGAAGAGAAAGAAGAAAAAAAAAATAAATAAATAAATAAATAAATAAATAAATAAAAATAAAAATAATAATTACTTAACATAAAGTCCACTATGCTGTCTAAACCGGCATTAATTGTTATATATAGACATGTAAAAAAAGAAAAAAAAACAAAACAAAGAAGATGGAGAAAAAAGGCGTTTGTATACACAGGTCACCTGATCAGTATAGCCATGGCGTGGTTTCCTGGTCGCGATAGAGCTGTCCGTTTATATAGAGTTTGTCCACCGCAATGATAGCTCGTGAACCTTCTTGAATATGTTTTTTCCGGAGAGGGAACAGGATTTTGCGTCGCTCCAGGATCTCTTTAGGAAACTGATCGTTGACGCTGAAGTCCGTTCCTCTCAGCTCCCGTCCGCGGCTCTTCACCAGCTCTTTCTGCTTTTCATTCCTGGAAACGTTCGAATTTGGCTACGATTGGTCTGGGTCTGTGTGCCCCGGGTCGCTTAGCTCCTATACGGTGAACACGATCGAAGTTGATGGTTTTAACAGTGTCTTCCGGGAGCTTCAGGTAGGATTGCAAGAACTCTTTCACTGTCGTTTCCGGGTTTTCCTCCGATTTCTCCGGTAGACCCGAAAACACGAGGTTGTCCCTCATGCTGCGGGCCTGGAGCTCGGTGACGGTTTCCCTGATTTTTTTATTCTCCTCCGAGAGCCGGGTCATTCCCTTGGTGAGGGAATTCACCGACTCTCTGAGAGCGGCGTTCTCCACAGCAAGTGCTTCCACCTGCTGTTGGCTGAACTCTACCGACTCCCGGAGAGCCTGAAACTCCTTGTGAAGAATTTCCAAAATGGAGAGGCGAGCGTCGAAACTGGACAGCTTCTTATCGATGGACTCCAAAATGTCCGCCACTTCGCTGGACTGAGAAGAAGCCCCTGGTGAATCTTCTGGGCGACTCCTCTTGGTGGATGGAGCTCCTTTGTTGCTGGACGGAGTGTTGGTTGGTTTTCCCATTACGACTCGGTCGAAACACTCGTCGATGTAAGCTTGCAGACTGTCCAGATCTTCTTCACCGTCCTCCAGTGTACTTCCGGTAGTGAGTAGTTTATTAATATAAATTTTATAGCTTTTAAAGTTGTTTTATAACTGTGTTGGCTAAGAAAACTAATCCATGTGGTTTATAGATTACTGACTTGCTGCCTTGCTCAATATTGCCGAGGTTCGCGTTGAAGTCTGCGTTACTACAGCATAGCGTCTTCCTGTCTCTTCCTCTTCCTGTCTCCTGTCTCTTCCTCATTCCTAAGAAGTTTTCATTCTAAGTGGGAGTTGTTTTCCCTCTTGTATTTTCCTATGATGCGCAGGTCTGTGATTGGCCACACAGGGGCGCACTGACATATGAGAGACCACCATCTTGGGAGGCATTTAGGGCTCTATCCCTTTTAACCCATCCATGCAGTGAAACAACACGCACACTAGGGGGCAGTGAGCACACTTGCCCGGAGCGGTGGGCAGCCCTATCCACGGCACCCGGGGAGCAGTTGGGGGTTAGGCGTCTTGCTCAAGGGCACTTCAGTCACGTCCTGTCGGCCCAGGGAATAGAACTGGCGACCTTCCGGTCACAAGGCTGGACGCTTAAATTTAAATTCAGTTTATTAATTATATATATAGATGTGTGTAAAAAGAAAATAGACTTCATAGCTTCATGACAGTTTAATGTACAAACATCATCCACATATCAGGACATTCAGCAGACCTGCCCCTATCTAGCAAGCATGACATCATCGAATTGCATGAGTGAGTCGATCGGCTCGGAAAATCACCTAAAATCCTGGTATTATTGCTCTGTGGTTTGGCCTTCATATTCCAACAAAGGGTTAAAACAGCGACTTGATTCACAATCAGGTCACTCATCAGACTCTGACCTCACCATCCAGAGTGATTTCATCCACCTGTGAGTCCATCAGCCAGAGATCAGCTCCAAAATCACCCAAACCCACTCGCTATTGTTATGATACATTTGACAAATATGAGTATAAAATTAATTAAATCTAGCTCTGTCTTCCAGTTCACATTGATTTTGAGTATTAAAAAATTCTATCATCAAAATTATTGCTCACAGATACTCCAGACTAACAATATCTGCAACTCAGATGCAACTTATTTTCAAGATCTCTTTAAGCAAAAAGCCAGAGAAAAAGCTCTCGGGCCAAACGGCCTCAGAGAAAAAGGCGTCGGGCCAAATGGCCTCAAAGAAAAAGCTCTGGGGCCAAACGGCCTCAGAGAAAAAGCTCTCGGGCCAAATGGCCTCAGAGAAAAAGGCGTCGGGCCAAATGGCCTCAGAGAAAAAGCTCTGGGGCCAAACGGCCTCAGAGAAAAAGCTCTCGGGCCAAATGGCCTCAGAGAAAAAGGCGTCGGGCCAAATGGCCTCAAAGAAAAAGCTCTGGGGCCAAACGGCCTCAGAGAAAAAGCTCTCGGGCCAAATGGCCTCAAAGAAAAAGCTCTCGGGCCAAACGGCCTCAGAGAAAAAGCTCTCGGGCCAAATGGCCTCAGAGAAAAAGGCGTCGGGCCAAACGGCCTCAGAGAAAAAGGCGTCGGGCCAAACGGCCTCAGAGAAAATGCTCTCGGGCCAAACGGCCTCAGAGAAAAAGGCGTCGGGTCAAACGGCCTCAGAGAAAAAGGCGTCGGGCCAAACGGCCTCAGAGGAAAAGGCGTCGGGTCAAACGGCCTCAGAGATAAAGCTCTCGGGCCAAGCGGCCTCAGAGATAAAGCTCTCGGGCCAAGCGGCCTCAGTGAAAAAGCTCTCGGGCCAAACGGCCTCAGAGAAAAAGGCGTCGAGTCAAACGGCCTCAGAGAAAAAGGCGTCGGGCCAAACGGCCTCAGAGGAAAAGGCGTCGGGTCAAGCGGCCTCAGAGATAAAGCTCTCGGGCCAAGCGGCCTCAGAGATAAAGCTCTCGGGCCAAGCGGCCTCAGAGAAAAAGCTCTCGGGCCAAGCGGCCTCAGAGATAAAGCTCTCGGGCCAAACGGCCTCAGAGATAAAGCTCTCGGGCCAAACGGCCTCAGAGGAAAAGGCGTCGGGCCAAACGGCCTCAGAGGAAAATGCGCTGGGCCAAACGGCCTCAGGCGAGAAGGCGTCGGACCAATCTATAGTTTTCTAACATATATGAATCTTGGTAGCTCACGTTATCTGAAGTTTCTTCGTAGAACTGTAGTGGATGGAAACACGACTTCATTTGCATTTATTTCTGAATTTCGTGAATGCCCATAACATTTGCGTAACGTTTAAATGGAAAACCGGCCATTGTTGCTTCCCTTTTTTGTGGCTTCTGTCGTCCAAATCCAGGACCAGAGAGAGCTGCATGTGGTATGTGTAATTAAACCCATCTGCTCTCCTCTGCCACTCTGCCAACCTCTATGCGACGATCCGTGCATGCCAGCCTCCGTCAGTCCCGCTCCTAATGAGAGCCAGATCCATTTGTTTCTCCTCTGGACTTCACCGCTGTGAAGAGTCGTCAGATCATTTAAAGAAAACTATCCACCAAATAAAAGAGCAGAGCCAGATCATTTGGAGAGTACAGTCTCATGATATTCAACAGAGCAGAACTGGATCAGTACAGCACTGAGGGAGCTCTGATCTAACAGCCAGAAGGTGAAACCAGAGCAGACACACAACAGGAACAAAAGTGGGCCTGTTTCTTACTGCAGTAAACGGCTTCAGATCCAGGCAAGAATATGAGCAGAAGAGCAAGTCACTGTCAGAAGAGTGGCCGCTGAGTGGAAGCACAGGTTGGGTGTTTCTAATAAAGTGGCCGCTGAGTGGAAGCACAGGGTGGGTGTTTCTAATAAAGTGGCCGCTGAGTGGAAGCACAGGTTGGGTGTTTCTAATAAAGTGGCCACTGAGTGGAAGCACAGGGTGGGTGTTTCTAATAAAGTGGCCACTGAGTGGAAGCACAGGTTGGGTGTTTCCAATAAAGTGGCCGCTGAGTGGAAGCACAGGTTGGGTGTTTCCAATAAAGTGGCCACTGAGTGGAAGCACAAGGTTGTTGTTTCCAATAAAGTGGCCACTGAGTGGAAGCACAAGGTTGTTGTTTCCAATAAAGTGGCCGGTGAGTGGAAGCACAGGGTGGGTGTTTCTAATAAAGTGGCCGCTGAGTGGAAGCACAAGTTGGGTGTTTCCAATAAAGTGGCCGCTGAGTGGAAGCACAAGGTTGTTGTTTCCAATAAAGTGGCCACTGAGTGGAAGCACAAGGTTGTTGTTTCCAATAAAGTGGCCACTGAGTGGAAGCACAGGGTGGGTGTTTCTAATAAAGTGGCCAGTGAGTGGAAGCACAGGGTGGGTGTTTCTAATAAAGTGGCCAGTGAGTGGAAGCACAGGGTGGGTGTTTCTAATAAAGTGGCCGCTGAGTGGAAGCACAGGTTGGGTGTTTCCAATAAAGTGGCCGCTGAGTGGAAGCACAGGTTGGGTGTTTCCAATAAAGTGGCCGCTGAGTGGAAGCACAAGGTTGTTGTTTCCAATAAAGTGGCCAGTGAGTGGAAGCACAAGCTGGGTGTTTCCAATAAAGTGGCCGCTGAGTGGAAGCACAAGGTGGGTGTTTCCAATAAAGTGGCCGCCGAGT